>NC_084638.1:7568360-7683360 GCF_033978795.1 Nerophis ophidion
ACACACACATATATACATACATATATATATATATATATATATATATATATATATATATATATATATATATATATATATATATATACACACATATACACATTTATATATACACACACATATGTATATATATTATATATACACAAACTCATTTATACACACATTTTTACACACACCTATATATACAAACGCATATAAACACACACACATATATATACACACACACACACACATATACATACATACATACACACACACATTATATTTATATATATATATATATATATATATATATATATATATATATACATATATATATATATATATATATATAATCTCTCATTTTAAAAAGGCGGTCTTAGTAGATCACACGCAGCACAGCCACTAATAGCACACGCTATTTTATAGATTACACAAGCTGTGGTACTAACATCTTAAGCTTGTTGGTGTTGGTGTGACCCCAGGATGCAGACACGAGAGGGAGTGTGCAGGTAAAATGATATTTCTAACGCTGAAAAGGAAGCAAAGGTCCAAATAATCCAAAGCAACAAAAAAGACAAAACAGTCCGTGGTCTTACCGGTCGTAGACGAGGAAGTCATCTTTGTCCCCGTCCAAGGCCTCCCACACGTCGCTCTGAAAGGGAGTCTGCTGGTAGACCACAACCCCAGGGGGCGCTCTTCTCTTCAGCTCCCAGTACATGGCTCTGGACAGAGGCTCCCGCTCGTTGACTATCATGAAGGACACCTCCGTCAGGTTGCTGCGCCTCAGCTTGTCACGCAGGCCCCCCATTCTGAAAGACCCACACCCAGGAGTCAGTCCTATGTTCTATGCTCCAGTTTGCCTACTTTATATCAGCTTGTCACGCAGGCCCCCCCATTCTGAAAGACCCACGCCCAGGACTGAGTCCTATGTTCTTTGGTCCAGATTGCCTACTTGATATCAGCTTGTCACGCAGGCCTCCCACTCTAAAAGACCCAGACCCAGGAGTGAGTCCTATGTTCTTCGCTCCAGATTTTCTACTTGATATCAGCTTGTTAACGCAGGCCTCCCACTCTGAAAGACCCAGACCCAGGAGTGAGTCCTATGTTCTTTGCTCCAGATTGCCTACTTTATATCAGCTTGTCACACAGGCCTCCCACTCTGAAAGACCCACACCCAGGACTGAGTCCTATGTTCTTTGCTCCAGATTGCCTACTTTATATCAGCTTGTCACACAGGCCTCCCACTCTGAAAGACCCACACCCAGGACTGAGTCCTATGTTCTTTGCTCCAGATTGCCTACTTGATATCAGCTTGTCACGCAGGCCCCCCATTCTGAAAGACCCACACCCAGGAGTCAGTCCTATGTCCTATGCTCCAGATTGCCTACTTTATATCAGCTTGTCACGCAGGCCCCCCATTCTGAAAGACCCAGACCCAGGTGTGAGTCCTATGTTCTTTGCTCCAGATTGCCTACTTTATATCAGCTTGTCACGCAGGCCCCCCATTCTGAAAGACCCAGACCCAGGAGTGAGTCTTATGTTCTATGCTCCAGATTGCCTACTTCAAATCTTTGTAATCTCGGTCAGTTGTAAATAGAGATTTACAAACAAGTGGACTCTTGGGAACGGTGGGATGTGTACATGTACGAGGTCTAGGTACCAACATTCTACACTGGAACTGAACTCTGGTTCCTTACTTGGACGCCTGAGTGAGACAGAACTGTCAGCTGGCCTTCAGCAGAGCCACCACCACCACCCGTCCCAGCAGCACCCGCATGGGCGCCTCACCGCTAATGTTCCAGTGCGGGGCAGGCTTGCAGATCCTGGAGCCTGCGGTCTCCCTCTCCACCGGCAGACTGGAATGGGAGGCCCACAGTAGACCTGGCAGGGCGGCCCAAAGCAAGTGGGAGAACATAGTCCTCCCTGCAGACATGTCAATTCAAAGACTGGGTACAGTACTCGCTTGGTAGAACTGCAAACTCTCACCTTTGTCGTTCCCGTCCTGTCCTTTGACCCCAACAGAGGCGCAGTTCTGGGCTCTTTTAAAAGCCTTTGGGATCCGTGGCTTTTCCTCCAAAATAAACAAAGAGGCGGAGTGTGACACAGTCCACAAAAGGGCCCAACAGGCGTGTTGTAGTCCAAGGTCCACATGGCGTACTAACAAAAAACAAATATTCATTGGTTTGCGTTTCGAGTTCCGTGGAATTTTTTAGGCTTGTCTCAGGATCTTTTGATTGGTTCGGGAACTGTTTTTGTCGTAGGACTGGTCTCGATTAAAGCCCGGTTTATGGTTAATTCTGGACTATATGGGAACAGTTTTAGCACATTTCCCAGATAGTGTCACACAGACATGATGCCCCGTCGTAATATTGTCACAAATATTAGGTCTCTAATTCGTCTTCTTCTTTTCGTGTCTTTGAAGCATGTGGTTATATGACGGTGTGGAGGGGGCGTGGTCTGTGGGCCTGCCGCGGAGCTGAAGACAGTGACAGGAGAGTAGATGGCCCAGGTGGGCCTTGTTATCTAATCACCAGTCGCCTTAGAATAGATCCGCGCCAAGGCAGCATCGGTCTGAAATCCCTCCTCATCTTTGAGGACTAGTAGCCCCCCTCTAAAAAGGAGAAAACACAGAATTTTGTCAATAAAATTGTTATAAGTACACCTCTGTATCCCCGTTAACAACAAAATGGTGGACGACGACTCTTACCTGGTCTGACGACCAGCACTTAGAGAAAGATTGATGAAGAGTTCTGTTCGTCACTGGTTAAGTCCAAGCCTCGGAGACTGCAAGCTGCTGAAAAAGCCGGAGGTGGTGCAACAAAGTACAAGTGGTCTGTTTGGTTTGAATGATTCCATAATCCTTTCACTCGGCTTGGTCCAAAAAAAAACAAAAAACTGTTACTGAGTACCACAGTTTATCTTTCTGATTTATCTGGCTTACACACCAAAAAAATGGTTTCGTCCTTATGGGGACCGATGGAAGGTTTCTTTTTGTTTTATGTAAATTCTTTGCCACGATTGATTTATTTTAGTGTTTCTTAACGCCATGTCTGTCATCAACTTTTCCACCTCAACACAATTAAACAACTGACTGAACATCCTCAAAGTTTGCAATCCCATCATTCCATCGACCAAAAACTACAATAGTTGTGCAAACACAAAAATGACAGCACAAAGAGCAACTTCTTATAAGCAAGCAAACGTGTCTTTGACCACCACCTGGGGATTGTTTATCCCAAGTCATTTATTTGATCATTCGCCATTTTAAATACAAAAGCATCGTACAGCTTTGAAGCATTATTGCGATTGTGCAAGTTTCGAGGCTCCATGTGACTTGTAAGCTCCCACAATGCGATCTTTGGAACGAGACATGAGGGCAAAATCAATAGTAAGTCAGTACTGGACGATGCAGGTAAACACAAAAGGTCGTTGAATGGTTAGGTGTTAAAAGAATGGTGCATTCTGTTCATTTAGTCAGCATGAAGAATGTCGAGAGTTCATTTTATGTGAAAAGAAAACTAGTCAAGATTAAAAATATGTTGCGACAGCGCTAACATTTTGCAATAATAAATCCACTCTGCAACCTTGCCTCCACTAACAATTGATGCATTTGAAATGAATTTATTTTTTTCAATGCGTAAATATCATGGAAGCCAATAAACAATAAACATGTGAATAATATAAATACAGTCAATTATACAGCATCATTCACATGTGAATAATATAAATAGTCTATTATACAGCATTATTCACATGTTAATAATACAAACACAGACTATTATACAGCATTATTCACATGTGAATAATATAAATAGTCTATTATACAGCATTATCCATGTGTGAATAATATAAACACAGTCTATAATACAGCATTATTCACATGTGAATAACATAAATAGTCTACAATACAGCATTATTCACATGTGAATAACATAAATACAGTCTATTATACAGCATTAGTCACATGTTAATAATACAAACACAGACTATTATACAGCATTATTCACATGTGAATAATATAAATAGTCTATTATACCGCATTATTCACATGTGAATAATATAAGTAGTCTATTATACAGCATTATCCATGTGTGAATAATATAAATACAGTCTATTATACAGCATTATTCACATGTGAACAATATAAATACAGTCTATTATACAGCATTATTCACATGTGAATAATATAGTCTATTATACAGCATTATTCACATGTTAATAATACAAACAGACTATTATACAGCATTATTCACATGTGAATAATATAAACACAGTCTATTATACAGCATTATTCACATGTGTATAGTATAGTCTATTATACAGCATTATCCACATGTGAATGTTATATGAATAATACAGCATTATTCACATGTGAATAATATAAATACAGTCTATTATATATCATTATTTACATGTGAATAATATAAATACCGTCTATTATACAACATTATTCACATGTGAATAATATAAATACAGTCTATTATATATCATTATTCACATGTGAATAATATAGTCTATAATACAGCATTATTCACATGTAAATAATATAAACAGTCTATTATACAGCATTATTCACATGTGAATAATATAAATACAGTCTATTATACATTCAAGTACAGTCAAATAGGAACACATGCATTGTTGCATTTCTCAGGGCGGACACTAACCACTACGCCACTGAGTAGATTGTTGTATTGTTATTTGTAAAAAAAATGGCTCCGTAATGTAGCAACAAGCATGATGTGCTGCATGGATCATGATCAAAATCATAGTGACTCACCTGATGGACTGTTGTCTGTTTGGGTGAGCTTGCCAGTTTTTTTCCCGGTTTATTTTGGGTAAACACACCATTTATGTCGGCATAGCTCTGCTCCGAGTTCCACAGTCCCACTCTCTTGGCTTCTGTCTGCTCCAACGTTTCAGTCTCTCCTCGTGCTCGCTTCCATACGCAAACAGTTCATCCTCCTCATATTCAGCTTCAAAAATATATGATAATGTATCCTCATTTGTCCAAAGATATTCGTCTTTGTTGTTCATGACCAAGTCTGCTATGATCGCGACACACTTGCGTTTGATTCCGGAAGTCGGAACACACATTTGTTGCTGGAAATCCGAAGTGTGATGCCATGGAAACGGAAATAAATGCGCTGAGAAAAGAAGTTCCGGTATTGCATAAAATGACTACAATACGGGAAATATTGTACATGTTACATATTAATATGAAGATGTCTGTTACTACATTTTATATATATATATATATACATATATATATATACTGTATATATATATATACATATATATATATACTGTATATATATATTTGCAGTGTGTATATTGTACATATTACATATTAATATGAAGGTGTCTGTTACTACATTATATATATATATATATATACTTGCAGTGTGTATATTGTACATATTACATATTGTTATGAAAGTGTCTGTTACTACATTTTATATATACTTGCAGTGTGTATATTGAACATATTACAAATTGTTATGAAAGTGTCTGTTACTACATTGTATATATATATATATACTTGCAGTGTGTATATTGAACATATTACATATTGTTATGAAAGTGTCTGTTACTACAAAATATATATATACTTGCAGTGTGTATATTGTACGTATTACATATTGTTATGAAGGTGTCTGTTACTACATTGTATATATATATATATATATACTTGCAGTGTGTATATTGAACATATTACATATTGTTATGAAAGTGTCTATTACTACATTGTATATATATATATATACTTGCAGTGTGTATATTGTACATGTTACATATTGTTATGAAGGTGTCTGTTACTACATTGTATATATACTTGCAGTGTATATATTGAACATATTACATATTGTTATGAAAGTGTCTGTTACTACAAAATATATATATACTTGCAGTGTGTATATTGTACATATTACATATTGTTATGAAAGTGTCTGTTACTACATTATATATACTTGCAGTGTGTATATTGTACATATTACATATTGTTATGAAAGTGTCTGTTACTACATTGTATATATACTTGCAGTGTGTATATAAAATGTTGATGCAGGGTTTTGAAGACTACAACAGTGACTCATTAGCCGCATCTTGCCAGTGTTTTTTTTAATCATCTTTAGAATCCTAAAAAAATATAATACCACATTTGACAGATTTAGTATTATATAATAATCGAGTATGTTTATTTTTTTAGACCCCCTTAGCATAGCCTGCCACTGCATCCCACGATTTATGGCTTAGGTGCAGCTGCACAGCCATGGAAACCCATTCCAAGAAGCTCCCTGCGTACTGTGCGTGGGCTAACAGGAAGGTCATATGAGGTTTGGAGCTCTGTAGCAACTGACTGTGCAGAAAGTCTTTGCACTATGCTGACCTTGTCTGTCAGTTTACGTGGCATACCACTTGGTTGCTGTTGTTCCCAAAATCTTCCATTTTCTTATAATTGAGTTGACTTTGGAATATTCAGGAGTGAGAAAATTTCACGACTGGATTTGTTGCACAGGTGGCATCCTGTGACTGTTCCACGCTGGAAATTAAACCTCTGCCTTGTTTTTGATTAATTTTTAGGCCTCGTCTGCTACTGTATTTTCATGTTTGTCATTATGGTGGTACTCGGAGAGCCAATTGTTTTCTGAGGTGGTACTTGGTGGGGAAAAAGTTTGAGAACCGCCGGTACATGGTATTGGTATTCTTATATTACTTTATTTGGAGTTTTTCCTCGTAACATGTGACATGCTACATGCTAGCGCAGGGTTGTCAGAGTGAACGCAGACAGCAAATTCACACATTCACAAACATTGGAGCTTGCTTAACATTACATAGAAGCGTCTGACAACCATATTGAGAAGTAATAGTCTCTTCATCTGCCGTTTTAAAAAGGTGTGGCACAGTAAGCCTGGTTTACACACCAAAAAACGGTTTTGGCCTTGTGGGGACCGATTCTTTTTGTGTTATGTAAATCCACTTTGCCAGGGATGACATGGTCCGGGAGCAAATCCCAGACTTCTAACAGCCAGCCCGAATACTGTATCTGCTCTGAGGCCAGCACTTGATGCGATCTGAGCCTACCTTGGCCTGAGCAGAGTCCACGGACCGAGCAAATACCCCGGATCAGGACAAGACGGCGATCAGGTCTTCCTCGTCGTTGTCCCCCACGCCTCCCGTCGGGCTGTCGCAGGTGGCCATCAGTCCCAGGCCCAGCTCCGCCAGCTCCTCGCAGCTCATGTCCGTGGTCACCATGATCTTGGTCTCCAGGCGGTTGCACAGAGTCCGGTACGAGGGCAGCGGGTATCCCAGCTCTCGGAGGTACTCGTAGCCCTTGGTGCCGACCGCGCTGCGGATCTTTCTGGCCCTCAGGATGGTTTCCGGGGACCAGACGGCGCGGCGAGAGCGCTTGCTGAGGGACAAGGCACGGATCTGGTCCTCGTAAAGAAAGTTCTGGAGTCCCTTCTCAATCTGGTCCAGTCGGTAGAGGCGCTTTCTCATCTCCTCTGCCTGACACATGCAGAAGAATGTTCTTAGCTACAATTGTTGGGACCTTTTGATTTGGACTTGTAAAGAAACAAAGAGCTACGTTGCCTTGCTAAAGGGCATGTGGGCAGTAGTCAGGAAGAAGGTTAGCATCTCTTTGACAACTATTCGTAATTTCAGATTTGAACCCTTTGGTGGCAAAGTCCGTAGTATATGAAGTGCTTTACATGACACCTACAGTGAAATGATCAAATACATGAATTCAATTAAAAAGTAATAAAGAGATGTGTGATGTTTTTGTTCTAGCCCATAGAATACAGAGAATGTGCTGTATGTGTGTGTGTGTGTGTGTGTGTGTGTGTGTTGACTAACATGCACCGCCAGTCGTATACCAGCAATGTCACCTTAGTGCGCCTCACATCGATGAAAATTAAAAACTACAGATGAATACATAGATGAATACACATTTATATATATATATACATACATACTGTATATACACATACATAGATATATAAATATACATACATATATATGTATATATATACACACATACATATGTATATATATACACACATACATATATATACACAATAACACACTCACATACACACACACTTGCAGTACATATACATGTATGTAAATATATATACATTTACAGTACATACACATACATATAAATATATATACATAAACGTAAACATAATCAACATACACATATATACATACACACACATATATATAGAATTATATATATATATACACACACACACACATATATACACACATATACATACATATAAATATATATACATAATCGTACACATATTCAACATACACATATATACATAAATAAATAAATAAATGGGTTGTACTTGTATAGCGCTTTTCTACCTTCAAGGTACTCAAAGCGCTTTGACACTACTTCCACATTTACACATTCACACACACATTCACACACTGATGGAGGGAGCTGCCATGCAAGGCGCCAACCAGCACCCATCAGGAGCAAGGGTGAAGTGTCTTGCTCAGGACACAACGGACGTGACGAGGTTGGTTCTAGGTGAGATTTGAACCAGTGACCCTCGGTTTGCGCACGGCCACTATCCCACTGCGCCACGCCGTCCCTACACACACATACACACACATATATATATAGACATATATATTTATACATATATACATATATATACACACACACATATACACACACATATACATACATATAAATATATATACATAAACGTACACGTATACAACATACACATATATACATACACACATATATATAGACATATATATATACTTATAGACATATTGACATATATATATATATATATATATATATATATATATATATATATATATGTGTGTATATATATATGTATATATATACACACATATATATATATATATATATATATATATACACACACACGCACATATATATATACATACATATACACACATATTGACATGTATACATATATAAACACATAAAATATGTGTATACACACACACACACACACACACACACACACACACACATTTCGGACCTTCTGGGGACCTGAGAAAAACGCCTACCTCTTTAGGACCGGCTATAGACAGTATCTTGAAAGGGAAACTGCTTCACAATACGAACATTTCGATTTATGAACCATGTTAAAATGTTTAAATACTTAAATCATGGTTCCACTGCAGTATCTTCAGAATATTTAAAAACAACAACAACAACAGCATCATTAATATGTGCCGAGAGGGCCGGCCAAAAACGAGCTGAGGCTGCAAAAGTCCCCCCCGACACCTGTGCTCACCTCCTTCTGCAGTCTTGCAGTGTTGTGCACCTCCTTGTCCAGCTGCTTCTTCAGCAGGTGACACTGTGAGCACCACACCTGCTCCACACCACTTCTCTCCCCCTCCACTTCCTCCAGGACCACCACAGGTGTGCGGCGGGCGTAGCCGTGGTCGCCCACCTTGGCTTCTTTCTCCACTTCAAACAAACACAACATTCAATAAAGCGAGTCCCATTCCAGTTTGTTGAGAAGAACAATACAAGCTTTTTAAGTTCCAGCAGACATCTCCATTTTTGTGTAGGTAAATAAATATATTTTTATTGCAACATTTACAAATAATGATAATAACTCATGTCCAGTCTCACTGACGGTTGCAAGTCTTTTGTTGCGCCCTAAAAGTGTTAATACTCTAAGTATTGTACTCATTATGCACCAGCAGTTTGATCGTATCGTGCAACTCACTTGTAGTTTTCATTACAAGTTTTCGAGCCGTAGAAATCACCATTTATAACCGCTAATGCTAATTCGTAGCATGTCAATAGCAAAGCCAACCTATATTAGCATCAAGCTAGCGCACGTTTTGGAAAAGCGGAGCCTAACTTTTACTTACGTCGGAGAGTAATTTTTTCTGGAGCCAATTGCTTTGCTGGCATTAAATATTGCCGAGGAGTAGTTTGGCCGAGTCCGCTCTCAGTGCTGCTGGAGTGATCGCCAAGTGCTGCTCTCAGTGCTGCTGGAGTGATCGCCAAGTGCCTAAGTGCTGTTGTTTGATTGTAACGTGCAACCGGATAATGGAACGCGCAACCCAGGTCACTGGAACATGGCACCGCTAATGCTAATTAGTAGCATGTCAATGGCAAAGCTAACGTTTATTAGCATCAAGCTAGCGCATGTTGGGGAAAGTGGGGCCTTTCTTCACTTAAGCTGGAGCGTTTTTTTTTGAGCCAATTGCAATATTTCAACATCGCGAAGAAGTGGTTTGGCTAAGTCCGCTCTCAGTGCTGCTGGAGTGATCGCCAGGTGCTGCTCTCAGTGCTGCTGGAGTGATCGCCAAGTGCCAAAGTGCTGTTGTTTGATTGTAACGTGCAACAGAATAACGGAACGGGCAACCCAGGTCTGTGGAATATGGCGCCGCTAATGCTAATTAGTAGCATGTCAATAGCAAAGCTAACGTATATTAGCATCAAGCTAGCGCGTTTTGGGGAAAGTGGAGCCTAACTTTACTTACGCTGGAGCGTTTTTTTGGAGCCAATTGCAATATTTCAACATCGCCAAGAAGTGGTTTGGCTAAGTCCGCTCTCAGTGCTGCTGGAGTGATCGCCAAGTGCTGCTCTCAGTGCTGCTGGAGTGATCGCCAAGTGCCTAAGTGCTGTTGTTTGATTGTAAAGTGCAACCGGATAACGTAACGCGCAACCCAGGTCACTGGAACATCGCACCGCTAATGCTAACTAGTAGCATGTCAATAGCAAAGCTAACGTATATTAGCATCAAGCTAGCGCATGTTGGGGGAAGTGGGGCCTTTCTTTACTTAAGCTGGAGCGTTTTTTTTGGAGCCAATTGCAATATTTCAACATCGCGAAGAAGTGGTTTGGCTAAGTCCGCTCTCAGTGCTGCTGGAGTGATCGCCAGGTGCTGCTCTCAGTGCTGCTGGAGTGATCGCCAAGTGCCAAAGTGCTGTTGTTTGATTGTAACGTGCAACAGAATAACGGAACGGGCAACCCAGGTCTGTGGAATATGGCGCCGCTAATGCTAATTAGTAGCATGTCAATAGCAAAGCTAACGTATATTAGCATCAAGCTAGCGCGTTTTGGGGAAAGTGGAGCCTAACTTTACTTACGCTGGAGCGTTTTTTTGGAGCCAATTGCAATATTTCAACATCGCCAAGAAGTGGTTTGGCTAAGTCCGCTCTCAGTGCTGCTGGAGTGATCGCCAGGTGCTGCTCTCAGTGCTGCGGGAGTGATCGCCAAGTGCCTAAGTGCTGTTGTTTGATTGTAAAGTGCAACCAGACAACGTAACGCGCAACCCAGGTCACTGGAACATCGCACCGCTAATGCTAATTAGTAGCATGTCAATAGCAAAGCTAACATATATTAGCATCAAGCTAGCGCATTTTGGGGAAAGTGGAGCCTTACTTTACTTAAGCTGGAGCGTTTTTTTTGGAGCCAATTGCAATATTTCAACATTGCCAAGAAGTGGTTTGGCTAGGTCCGCACTCAGTGCTGCTGGAGTGATCGCCAAGTGCTGCTCTCAGTGCTGCTGGAGTGATCGCCAAGTGCCGAAGTGCTGTTGTTTGATTGTAAAGTGCAACCGGATAACGTAACGCGCAACCCAGGTCACTGGAACATGGCACCGCAAATGCTAATTAGTAGCATGTCAACGGCAAAGCTAACGTATATTAGCATCAAGCTAGCGCATTTTGGGGAAAGTGGAGCCTAACTTTACTTACGCTCGAGCGTTTTTTTGGAGCCAATTGCAATATTTCAACATTGCCAAGAAGTGGTTTGGCTAAGTCCGCTCTCAGTGCTGCTGGAGTGATTGCCAGGTGCTGCTCTCAGTGCTGCTGGAGTGATCGCCGAGTGCCTAAGTGCTGTTATTTGATTGTAACATGCAACCGGATAATGTAACGCGCAACCCAGGTCACTGGAACATGGCACCGCTAATGCTAACTAGTAGCATGTCAACGGCAAAGCTAACGTATATTAGCATCAAGCTAGCGCATTTTGGGGAAAGTGGAGCCTAACTTTACTTAAGCTGGAGCGTTTTTTTTGGAGCCAATTGCAATATTTCAACATTGCCAAGAAGTGGTTTGGCTAAGTCTGCTCTCAGTGCTGCTGGAGTGATCGCCAAGTGCCAAATAGCTGTTTGATTGTAACGCGCAACCTAAGTTAGATTTCACGTGAATCGTTTCCCCTGTGTTTTCATGCACATTTGTGCATACTATTGTAGCGTGACAAAGCTAGCGTCGTTAGCATTAGCTAATATGCTAACCTTAGTGACTTTTCTAAAACGTCACTGTGGAGTTATTAAGTCTGTTTAGCAGCTAGCGGGTCCATGGTGACGACTTCTGTTTTGTTTGATCAGCCGTTTTACAAGCACTAAAAGTATATAAATAAATATTTTAAGGTATATATAAGGTAAATAAATATTTACAGAATCTTTGTGTAAAAAAACTAATCTCGCAACGTATATATCTGTGGCTAATATAAAGGAAACAATTATTCTAAAATTTAGTAGGTCCGGCTTATATTCTGGTGCGCTCTATCGTCTGGAAAATACAGTGTTCCTCCTTATGTTCAGGCTCAAAAAAAAAAAGATCTGGATTATTAAATTGTCCCAAAGTAGTCTTGTCTCTCATGAAGACAAGTAGTAGTAGTAGTAGAGTTGTTGTAGAAGGAAATAGCGAACGCTATGATGTGTCTGTGAGATTTATAGCAACATGTACATGTCAGTCAGTCAATCAATCAATGTTTACTTATACAGCCCTAAATCACGAGTGTCTCAAAGGGCTGCGCAAGCCACGACAACACGAATGTGCCTATTACTACATCACATAGGTACTTATAGCGTGTATATAAAACACGGATGGAGATTTTTTGAGTTTTTTTTTTAATATTAGCTCTGTTGTTCGCTGACTTTTGCTAGCCTTTCTTTACGAGTTAGAATGCATAAAGCAAAGATATACAGTACATGTGTTTTTGTCTTACATGAAGATTGTTAATAATAAGACAACATTTCAAAAAAAGTGCATTACTCCTCTTGACAAAATTGGTGCAGTTCAGCTAAATGTGTTGCTTTTCCAGACATGGACTTGTTTCTTCAGCATTGTCCACACGTTCAAGTCACGTCTGACCACAGAACTTTCCTCTGGAAAGTTTTATCTTTGGTCATGTGATGTCAGATGAAACAAAAACGGAGCTGTTTGGCCACAATACCCAACAATATGTTTGGAGGAGAAAAGGAACACCAGACCTACTGTCAAACATAGTGGTGGTGGTAGTATTTTGCTCTAGGCCTGTTTTGCTGCCAATGGAACTGCTGCTTTAAATGAGACAATGAAAAAGGAGGATTAGCTCCAAATTGTTCAGAACGGGCTAAAATCATCAGCCCGGGGGTTGGGTCTTGGGCACAGTTGGGTGTTCCAACAGGAAAATGACCTCAAAAGTGGTAAAATAATGGCTAAATCAGGCTAGAATGAAGGTTTTAGAATGGCCTTCCCAAAGTCCTGACTTTAAAGATGTGGACAATGCTGAAGAAACAAGTCCATGTCAGAAAAGCAACATATTTAGCTGAACTGCACCAATTTTGGGGTCAAAAATTGAAGAAGAAGTTTGTGGATGGCTACCAAAAGCGCCTTATTGCAGGTAAACTTGCCAAGGGACATGTAAGCAAATATTAACATTGCTGTATGTATACTTTTGACCCAGCTCACATTTGTCAGGCTCAAACAGTTATGACATCTATTAAACAAGACAAAAAGCAAGGAATCATGCAGAGACAGAGGGCCATAATACATTCATAAAAGAAGCAAACTTCATGAATGTTTTTTGTGAGCAACAAGTATGTGCTCCAATCACTACATCACAACAAAATATTTACAGGTGTACGTACATTTTTGACCAGGACTGTAAATGAGTAGAACTTACCTATCTCAGGTTGTAGGGGTAGGACGAGGAACGGTGTGGTGACAGCAGGGTATGGAGGCTCCCCAGCATTGAAGAGAGTCGGGATGGCATTGGGCTTCAGTTTCTTTCCTCCCGCTGCAGACTTTGCGATCTCCTCAAACTGACTCTGTTCAAAATGGTCCTTGGGGTACATTCAAACACAGACCGGAAATACTAAGTCACACATGAGTCCAACACTAGAGGCACACATACTCACCTGACAGGTGAATACATGTCTCTCACCTGACAGGTGAATACATGTCTCTCACCTGACAGGTAAGTAAATATCTCTCACCTGACAGGTGAATACATGTCTCTCACCTGACAGGTGAATACATGTCTCTCACCTGACAGGTAAATAAATGTCTCTCACCTGACAGGTGAAAAAATGTCTCTCACCTGACAGGTAAATAAATATCTCTCACCTGACATGTAGGCAGAAACATCAAATTGACAGGTAAGTAAATGTCTCTCACCTGACATGTAGGTAAAAACACTAAATTGACAGGTAAATATCTCTCACCTGATAGGTAAATAAATGTCTCTCACCTGACAGGAAAAAAAAAAAATGTCTCTCACCTGACAGGTAAATAAATGTCTCTCACCTGACAGGTAAATAAGTGTCTCTCACCTGACAGGTAAATAAATGTCTCTCACCTGACAGGTAAATAAATGTCTCACCTGACAGGTAAATAAATGTCTCTCACCTGACAGGTAAATAAATGTCTCTCACCTGACAGGTAAGTAAATGTCTCTCACCTGACAGGCAAGTAAATGTCTCTCACCTGACAGGCAAGTAAGTGTCTCTCTCCTGACAGGTAAGTAAATGTCTCTCACTTGACAGGTAAGTAAGTGTCTCTCACCTGACAGGTAAATAAATGTCTCTCACTTGACAGGTAAGTAAGTGTCTCTCACCTGACAGGTAAATAAATGTCTCTAACCTGACAGGTAAATACATGTCTTTCACCTGACAGGTAAATAAATGTCTCTCACCTGACAGGTAAATAAATGTCTCTCACCTGACAGGTAAATAAATGTCTCACCTGACAGGTAAATAAATGTATCTCACCTGACAGGTAAATAAATGTCTCTCACCTGACAGGTAAGTAAATGTCTCTCACCTGACAGGCAAGTAAATGTCTCTCACCTGACAGGCAAGTAAGTGTCTCTCTCCTGACAGGTAAGTAAATGTCTCTCACTTGACAGGTAAGTAAGTGTCTCTCACCTGACAGGTAAATAAATGTCTCTCACTTGACAGGTAAGTAAGTGTCTCTCACCTGACAGGTAAATAAATGTCTCTAACCTGACAGGTAAATACATGTCTTTCACCTGACAGGTAAATAAATGTCTCTCACCTGACATGGAGGGTAAGTGTCTGTCACCTGACAGGTAAATACATGTCTCTCACCTGACAGGTAAATAAAAATCTCACCTGACAGGTAAATAAATGTCTCTCACCTGACAGGTAAATACATGTCTAACCTGACAGGTAAATAAATGTCTCTCACCTGACATGGAGGGTAAGTGTCTGTCACCTGACAGGTAAATAAATGTCTCTCACCTGACAGGCAAATACATGTCTTTCACCTGACAGGTAAATAAATGTCTCTCACCTGACATGGAGGGTAAGTGTCTGTCACCTGACAGGTAAATACATGTCTCTCACCTGACAGGTAAATAAATGTCTCACCTGACAGGTAAATAAATGTCTCTCACCTGACAGGCAAATAAATGTCTCTCACCTAAAAGGTAAATAAGTGTCTCTCACCTGACAGGTAAATACATGTCTCTCACCTGACATGTAGGCAGATCCACTAAATTGAAAGGTAAGTAAATCTCTCTCACCTGACAGGTAAATAAATGTCTCTCACCTGACAGGTAAATACATGCCTCTCACCTGACAGGTAAAAAAATATCTCTCACCTGACATGTAGGCAGATCAACTAAATTGACATGTAAATAAATGTCTCTCACCTGACAGGTAAGTAAGTGTCTCTCACCTGACAGGTAAATAAATGTCTCTCATCTGACTGGTAAATAAATGTCTAACCTGACAGGTAAATAAATATCTCTCACCTGACAGGTAAACAAATGTCTCACCTGACATGTAAATAAATGTCTCTCACCTGACAGGTAAGTAAATGTCTCTCACCTGACAGGTAAGTAAGTGTCTCTCACCTGACAGGTAAATAAATGTCTCTCATCTGACTGGTAAATAAATGTCTAACCTGACAGGTAAATAAATATCTCTCACCTGACAGGTAAACAAATGTCTCACCTGACATGTAAATAAATGTCTCTCACCTGACAGGTAAGTAAATGTCTCTCACCTGACAGGTAAGTAAGTGTCTCTCACCTGACAGGTAAATAAATGTCTCTCACCTGACAGGCAAATACATGTCTTTCACCTGACAGGTAAATAAATGTCTCTCACCTGACATGGAGGGTAAGTGTCTGTCACCTGACAGGTAAATACATGTCTCTCACCTGACAGGTAAATAAATGTCTCACCTGACAGGTAAATAAATGTCTCTCACCTGACATGGAGGGTAAGTGTCTGTCACCTGACAGGTAAATAAATGTCTCTCACCTGACAGGCAAATACATGTCTCTCACCTGACAGGTAAATAAATGTCTCTCACCTAAAAGGTAAATAAGTGTCTCTCACCTGACAGGTAAATACATGTCTCTCACCTGACATGTAGGCAGATCCACTAAATTGACAGGTAAGTAAATGTCTCTCACCTGACAGGTAAATAAATGTCTCTCACCTGACATGTAGGCAGATCCACTAAATTGAAAGGTAAGTAAATGTCTCTCACCTGACAGGTAAATAAATGTCTCTCACCTGACAGGTAAATACATGCCTCTCACCTGACAGGTAAATAAATATCTCTCACCTGACATGTAGGCAGATCAACTAAATTGACATGTAAATAAATGTCTCTCACCTGACAGGTAAGTAAATGTCTCTCACCTGACAGGTAAGTAAATGTCTCTCACCTGACAGGTAAGTAAGTGTCTCTCACCTGACAGGTAAATAAATGTCTCTCACCTGACAGGTAAATAAATGTCTAACCTGACAGGTAAATAAATATCTCTCACCTGACAGGTAAACAAATGTCTCACCTGACATGTAAATAAATGTCTCTCACCTGACAGGTAAGTAAATGTCTCTCACCTGACAGGTAAGTAAGTGTCTCTCACCTGACAGGTAAATAAATGTCTCTCACCTGACAGGTAAATACATGTCTTTCACCTGACAGGTAAATAAATGTCTCTCACCTGACATGGAGGGTAAGTGTCTGTCACTTGACAGGTAAATACATGTCTCTCACCTGACAGGTAAATACATGTCTCACCTGACAGGTAAATAAATGTCTCTCACCTGACATGGAGGGTAAGTGTCTGTCACCTGACAGGTAAATAAATGTCTCTCACCTGACAGGTAAATAAATGTCTCTCACCTAAAAGGTAAATAAGTGTCTCTCACCTGACAGGTAAATACATGTCTCTCACCTGACATGTAGGCAGATCCACTAAATTGACAGGTAAGTAAATGTCTCTCACCTGACAGGTAAATAAATGTCTAACCTGACAGGTAAATAAATGTCTCTCACCTGACATGGAGGGTTAGTGTCTGTCACCTGACAGGTAAATAAATGTCTCTCACCTGACAGGCAAATACATGTCTTTCACCTGACAGGTGAATAAATGTCTCTCACCTGACATGTAGGCAGATCCACTAAATTGAAAGGTAAGTAAATGTCTCTCACCTGACAGGTAAATAAATGTCTCTCACCTGACAGGTAAATACATGCCTCTCACCTGACAGGTAAATAAATATCTCTCATCTGACATGTAGGGAGATCAACTAAATTGACATGTAAATAAATGTCTCTCACTTGACAGGCAAATACATGTCTCTCACCTGACAGGTAAATAAATGTCTCTCACCTAAAAGGTAAATAAGTGTCTCTCACCTGACAGGTAAATACATGTCTCTCACCTGACATGTAGGCAGATCCACTAAATTGACAGGTAAGTAAATGTCTCTCACCTGACAGGTAAATAAATGTCTCTCACCTGACATGTAGGCAGATCCACTAAATTGAAAGGTAAGTAAATGTCTCTCACCTGACAGGTAAATAAATGTCTCTCACCTGACAGGTAAATACATGCCTCTCACCTGACAGGTAAATAAATATCTCTCACCTGACATGTAGGCAGATCAACTAAATTGACATGTAAATAAATGTCTCTCACCTGACAGGTAAGTAAATGTCTCTCACCTGACAGGTAAGTAAATGTCTCTCACCTGACAGGTAAGTAAGTGTCTCTCACCTGACAGGTAAATAAATGTCTCTCACCTGACAGGTAAATAAATGTCTAACCTGACAGGTAAATAAATATCTCTCACCTGACAGGTAAACAAATGTCTCACCTGACATGTAAATAAATGTCTCTCACCTGACAGGTAAGTAAATGTCTCTCACCTGACAGGTAAGTAAGTGTCTCTCACCTGACAGGTAAATAAATGTCTCTCACCTGACAGGTAAATACATGTCTTTCACCTGACAGGTAAATAAATGTCTCTCACCTGACATGGAGGGTAAGTGTCTGTCACTTGACAGGTAAATACATGTCTCTCACCTGACAGGTAAATACATGTCTCACCTGACAGGTAAATAAATGTCTCTCACCTGACATGGAGGGTAAGTGTCTGTCACCTGACAGGTAAATAAATGTCTCTCACCTGACAGGTAAATAAATGTCTCTCACCTAAAAGGTAAATAAGTGTCTCTCACCTGACAGGTAAATACATGTCTCTCACCTGACATGTAGGCAGATCCACTAAATTGACAGGTAAGTAAATGTCTCTCACCTGACAGGTAAATAAATGTCTAACCTGACAGGTAAATAAATGTCTCTCACCTGACATGGAGGGTTAGTGTCTGTCACCTGACAGGTAAATAAATGTCTCTCACCTGACAGGCAAATACATGTCTTTCACCTGACAGGTGAATAAATGTCTCTCACCTGACATGTAGGCAGATCCACTAAATTGAAAGGTAAGTAAATGTCTCTCACCTGACAGGTAAATAAATGTCTCTCACCTGACAGGTAAATACATGCCTCTCACCTGACAGGTAAATAAATATCTCTCATCTGACATGTAGGGAGATCAACTAAATTGACATGTAAATAAATGTCTCTCACTTGACAGGTAAATAAATGTCTCTCACCTGACAGGTAAATAAATGTCTCACCTGACAGGTAAATAAATGTCTCACCTGACAGGTAAATAAATATCTCTCACCTGACATGTAGGCAGATCAACTAAATTGACATGTAAATAAATGTCTCTCACCTGACAGGTAAATACATGCCTCTCACCTGACAGGTAAATACATATCTCACCTGACAGGTAAATAAATGTCTCTCTCCTGACAGGTAAGTAAATGTCTCTCACCTGACAGGTAAATAAATGTCTCTCACCTGACAGGTAAATAAATGTCTCACCTGACAGGTAAATAAATATCTCTCACCTGACAGGTAAATAAATGTCTAACCTGACAGGTAAATAAATATCTCTCACCTGACAGGTAAACAAATGTCTCACCTGACAGGTAAATAAATGTCTCACCTGGCAGGTAAGTAAGTGTCTCTCACCTGACAGGTAAATAAATGTCTCACCTGACAGGTAAATAAATGTCTCTCTCCTGACAGGTAAGTAAATGTCTCTCACCTGACAGGTAAATAAATGTCTCTCACCTGACAGGTAAATAAATGTCTCACCTGACAGGTAAATAAATATCTCTCACCTGACAGGTAAATAAATGTCTAACCTGACAGGTAAATAAATATCTCTCACCTGACAGGTAAACAAATGTCTCACCTGACAGGTAAATAAATGTCTCACCTGGCAGGTAAGTAAGTGTCTCTCACCTGACAGGTAAATAAATGTCTCACCTGACAGGTAAATAAATGTCTCTCACCTGACATGGAGGGTAAGTGTCTCTCACCTGACAGGTAAATAAATGTCTCTCACCTGACAGGTAAACAAATGTCTCACCTGACAGGTAAATAAATGTCTCTCACCTGACAGGTAAATAAATATCTCTCGCCTGACAGGAAAATAAATGTCTAATCTGACAGGTAAATAAATATCTCTCACCTGACAGGTAAACAAATGTCTCACCTGACAGGTAAATAAATGTCTATCACCTGACAGGTAAATAAATGTCTCTCACCTGACAGGTAAATAAATGTCTAACCTGACAGGTAAATAAATATCTCTCACCTGACAGGTAAATAAATGTCTCACCTGACAGGTAAATAAATGTCTCTCACCTGACAGGTAAATAAATGTCTCTCACCTGACAGGTAAATAAATGTCTCTCACCTGACAGGTAAATAAATGTCTCACCTGACAGAGTCTGGAGTGTGGAGTTGGCTCAAAATCCCGTCGGCAATTCACAACCCATTTCTTCTTCCTGACAGGATCTTTGGGGAACCTAAAGAGCTGCTTGCCTATGCTGGTGGAGTTGGAACAGTGAGGCGCAGAGCAGCCGCCCATTATGTCCACGAAGCGGTAGACAATGGATGGATTATGTCCACTATATTATCACACAACTCCTGCTGCTTCTCATCTTCCCTTAAACGTCGATGTTTTCACCAGACTTGAAGTCGTAGCTCCAAAAACAAAACGCTGCTCCTCTGCGAGACTTTTGAAGGCGAGTTAAAAACAAATTATTCCTCTTTTCAGCGAATGTTTCTGACTTTGTTTGAGCCAAAATGGCGACCCTAGCTTGGAGACGTAATATAGTCGTCCTCGTCAAGCGCCTGAACAAAACAGAAAGCGCGTGTAGAATTGTGAAAAATCCACACAACACATACTGATTTAATGGGAACTATGATTATTAAATAGTGATTTTAATTCAAATGGAACTGGAATTTTAAGATTTTTATGGAGATTCTTAAAGCGGGAAAACAGGCAAGGTGTTGTCGGCCACTCCACTCACAGGACCCCGTGGATCGCCGCCCGCGTGCCCATGTTTTCCTTCGCTCGTCGCTAAAAGATGATTATTTCTCACAAAGTCCTCACATTTGACAACATAACACACACATCGCGCCGTCTCGCCTCTTAGTGAGTCCGCCGCCTGAGCCGCGCAAGTTCGAGCGTCGTCGTAGACTTTCCCCGCCGCCTGTGGTCATGACGTCATCGATGGTGGTGCCGGTCATTGATGTCCAGCATGACAACTTCAAAGAACTCTGGCCCGCCATGGTGCTGGCTATGACGTCATCCTCTTTTCTGGCTCTCGACACGGTGCGTGATGGAGGATTTAATAATGTGCTGTTTTTTATTGACATGTCCTAAAGTCACTAATGCATGCAAATGTCACTAATGCGTAATTGTTGCAAATATTAGGTTTAAAATACTGCGTAAATGTGTTTATTTACACGTCAAAAGTCACTTAAAAGGTAATTGTTGCAAATAATAGGAGTAATATGACGTCTAAACATGTTTATTTGCATGCAAATGTCACTAATGCGTAATTGTTGCAAATATTAGGAGTAAAATACTGCGTAAATGTGTTTATTTACACGTCAAAAGCCACTAATGCGTCATTGTTGCAAATATTAGGAGTAATATGATGTGTAAACGTGTTTATTTACATGTGAAAAGTCATTTAATATGTAATTGTTGCTAATAATAGGAGTAATATGCTCTGTAAACATGATTATTTGCATGCAAAAGTCACTTAATATGCAAATAATGGGAGAAATATGACATCTAAACATGTTTCTTTGCATGCAAAAGTCACTAATACATCATTGTTGCAAAAAATATGAGTAATATGCTGCATAAATGTGTCTACATGTCAAAATTCACTAATACACCATTGTAGAAAATAATAGGAGTAATATGCTGTGTAAATGTGTTTATTTACACGTCAAAAGTCACTTAAAAGGTAATTGTTGCAAATAATAGGAGTAATATGATGTCTAAACATGTTTATTTGCATGCAAAAGTCACTAATGCATAATTGTTGCCAGTAATAGGAGTAATATGATGTGTCAACACGTTTATTTACACGTCAAAAGTCACTTAAAATGTAATGGTTGCAAATAATAGGAGTAATATGATGTGTAAATGTGTTTATTTACATGTCAAAAGTCAATAACACGTAATTGTTGATAATAATAGGAGTGAAATGCTGTGTAATGTGTTTATTTACATATCAAAAAGCACTAATACATCATTATTGCAAATAATAGGAGTAATATGCTCTGTAAACATGTTTATTTACATGCAAAAGTCACTAATACATCATTGTTGCAAAAAATATGAGTAATATGCTGCATAAATGTGTTTGTTTACATGTCAAAATTCACTTAATACATCATTGTAGGAAATATTAGGAGTAATATGATGTCTAAACATGTTTATTTGCATGCAAAATTCACTAATGCGTAATTGTTGCAAATAATAGGAGTAATATGATGTATAAACATGTTTATTTGCATGCAAAAGTCACTAATGCGTCATTGTTGCAAATATTAGGAGTAATATGATGTGTAAACATGTTTATTTACATGTGAAAAGTCATTTAATATGTAATTGTTGCTAATAATAGGAGTAATATGCTCTGTAAACATGATTATTTGCATGCAAAAGTCACTTAATATGCAAATAATGGGAGAAATATGACATCTAAACATGTTTCTTTGCATGCAAAAGTCACTAATACATCATTGTTGCAAAAAATATGAGTAATATGCTGCATAAATGTGTCTGTTTACATGTCAAAATTCACTAATACATCATTGTAGGAAATAATAGGAGTAATATGCTGTGTAAATGTGTTTATTTACACGTCAAAAGTCACTTAAAAGGTAATTGTTGCAAATAATAGGAGTAATATGATGTCTAAACATGTTTATTTGCATGCAAAAGTCACTAATGCATAATTGTTGCCAGTAATAGGAGTAATATGATGTGTCAACACGTTTATTTACACGTCAAAAGTCACTTAAAATGTAATGGTTGCAAATAATAGGAGTAATATGCTGTGTAAATGTGTTTATTTACTCGTCAAAAGTCACTTAAAAGGTAATTGTTGCAAATAATAGGAGTAATATGATGTCTAAACATGTTTATTTGCATGCAAAAGTCACTAATGCATAATTGTTGCAAATAATAGGAGTAATATGCTGTCTAAACATGTTTATTTGCATGCAAAAGTCACTAATGCATAATTGTTGCCAGTAATAGGAGTAATATGATGTGTCAACACGTTTATTTACACGTCAAAAGTCACTTAAAATGTAATGGTTGCAAATAATAGGAGTAATATGCTGTGTAAATGTGTTTATTTACACGTCAAAAGTCACTTAAAAGGTAATTGTTGCAAATAATAGGAGTAATATGATGTCTAAACATGTTTATTTGCATGCAAAAGTCACTAATGCATAATTGTTGCCAGTAATAGGAGTAATATGATGTGTCAACACGTTTATTTACACGTCAAAAGTCACTTAAAATGTAATGGTTGCAAATAATAGGAGTAATATGCTGTGTAAATGTGTTTATTTACATGTCAAAAGTCAATAACACGTAATTGTTGATAATAATAGGAGTAAAATGCTGTGTAATGTGTTTATTTACATATCAAAAAGCACTAATACATCATTATTGCAAATAATAGGAGTAATATGCTCTGTAAACATGTTTATTTACATGCAAAAGTCACTAATACATCATTGTTGCAAAAAATATGAGTAATATGCTGCATAAATGTGTTTGTTTACATGTCAAAATTCACTAATACATCATTGTAGCAAATATTAGGAGTATTATGCTGTGTAAATGTGTTTATTTACACGTCAAAAGTCACTTAAAAGGTAATTGTTGCAAATAATAGGAGTAATATAATGTCTAAACATGTTTATTTGCATGCAAAAGTCACTAATGCGTAATTGTTGCAAGTAATAGGAGTAATATGCTCTGTCATGTTTTATTACACGTCAAAAGTCACTTAAAATGTAATGGTTGCAAATAATAGGAGTAATATGCTCTGTAAACATGTTTATTTGCATGCCAAAAGTCAATAACACGTAATTGTTGACAATAATATGAATAAAATGCTGTGTAATGTGTTTATTTACATATCAAAAAGCACTAATACATCCTTATTGCAAATAATAGAAGTAATATGATCTTTAAACATGTTTATTTACTTGTCAAAAGTCACTAATACGCAATTGTTGTTAATAATAGGAGTAATATGCTCTGTAAACATGTTTATTTGCATGCAAAAGTCAATTAATATGCAATCGTTGCAAATAATGGGAGTAATATGACATCTAAACATGTTTATTTGCATGCAAAAGTCACTAATACATCATTGTTGCAAAAAATATGAGTAATATGCTGCATAAATGTGTCTGTTTACATGTCAAAATTCACTAATACATCATTGTAGGAAATATTGGGAGTAATATGCTGTGTAAATGTGTTTATTTACACGTCAAAAGTCACTTAAAAGTTAATTGTTGCAAATAATAGGAGTATTATTAAGTCTAAACATGTTTATTTGCATGTCTAATGTCAATAACACGTAATTGTTGATAATAATAGGAGAAAAATGCTGTTTAATATGTTTAGTTACATATCAAAAAGCACTAATACATCCTTATTGCAAATAATAGAAGTAATATGATCTTTAAACATGTTTATTTACATGTCAAAAGTCACTAGTACGTAATTGTTGCTAATAATAGGAGTAATATGCTGTGTAAACGTGTTTATTTACATGTTAAAGTCAATAAAATATGATTGTTGCTAAAAATAGGACTAATATGCTGTGTAAATGTGTTTATTTACACGTCAAAAGTCACTTTTTGCATAATAGTTGCAAAAAATAGGATAATATTGTGCGTAAATGTGTTGATTTGCATGCAAAAGTCACTAATGTATAATTGTTGCAAATAATAGGAGTAATATGATGTCTAAATGTGTTTATTTACATGATAAAGTCACTAAAACATGACTGTTGCTAAAAATAGATCTAATATGCTGTGTAAATGTGTTTATTTACACATCGAAAGTCAATTTTACATAATAGTTGGAAAAAATAGGAGTAATATTGTGCGTAAATGTGTTGATTTGCATGCAAAAGTCAGTAATACGTGATTGTTGCAAATAATAGGAGTAAAATGCTGTGTAAATGTGTTTATTTACATGTCAATAGTCACTCAAAATGTAAATTGTTGCAAATAATAGGAGTAATATGATGTCTAAACATGTTTATTTGCATGCAAAAGTCACTAATGTATAATTGTTGCAAATAATAGGAGTAATATGATGTCTGAGTGTGTTTATTTACATGTTAAAAGTCACTTAATGCATGATTGTTGCAAAAAAATAGGAGTAATATGGTGTGTAAATGTGTTTATATACATGTTAAAGTCACTAAAACATGACTGTTGCTAAAAATAGATCTAATATGCTGTGTAAATGTGTTTATTTACACATCGAAAGTCAATTTTACATAATAGTTGCAAAAAATTGGAGTAATATTGTGCGTAAATGTGTTGATTTGAATGCAAAAGTCAGTAATACGTGATTGTTGCAAATAATAGGAGTAATATGATGTGTAAATGTGTTTATTTACATGTCAATAGTCACTCAAAATGTAAATTGTTGCAAATAATAGGAGTAATATGATGTCTAAACATGTTTATTTGCATGCAAAAGTCACTAATGTATAATTGTTGCAAATAATAGGAGTAATATGATGTCTGAGTGTGTTTATTTACATGTTAAAAGTCACTTAATGCATGATTGTTGCAAAAAATAGGAGTAATATGGTGTGTAAATGTGTTTATATACATGTTAAAGTCACTAAAACATGACTGTTGCTAAAAATAGGACTAATATGCTGTGTAAATGTGTTTATTTACACATCAAAAGTCACTTTTACGTAATAGTTGCAAAAAATAGGAGTAATATTGTGCGTAAATGTGTTGATTTGCATGCAAAAGTCAGTAATACGTGATTGTTGCAAATAATAGGAGTAATATGCTGTGTAAATGTGTTTATTTACTTGTCAATAGTCACTCAAAATGTAAATTGTTGCAAATAATAGGAGTAATATGATGTCTAAACATGTTTATTTGCATGCAAAAGTCACTAATGTGTAATTGTTGCAAATAATAGGAGTAATATGATGTCTAAATGTGTTGATTTGCATGCAAAAGTCAGTAATACGTGATTGTTGCAAATAACAGGAGTAATATGCTGTGTAAATGTGTTTATTTACATGTCAATAGTCACTTATGTAATTGTTGCAAATAATGGGAGTAAAATGACATCCAAACATGTTTATTTGCATGTCAAAAGTCACTTATGTAATTGTTGCAAATAATAGGAGTAATATGATGTGTAAATGTGTTTATTTACATGTTAAAGTCACTAAAACATGATTGTTGCTAAAAATAGGACTTATATGCTGTGTAAATGTGTTTATTTACACATCAAAAGTCACTTTTTACATAATAGTCTCAAAAAATAGGAGTAATATTGTGCGTAAATGTGTTAATTTGCATGCAAAAGTCAGTAATACATGATTGTTGCAAATAATAGGAGTAAAATGCTGTGTAAATGTGTTTATTTACACATCAAAAGTCACTTATGTAATTGTTGCAAATAATGGGAGTAATATGATGTCTGAGTGTGTTTATATACATGTTAAAAGTCACTTAATGCATAATTGTTGAAAAAAATAGGAGTAATATGCTGTGTAAACATGTTTATTTACACATCAAAAGTCACTTTTTACATAATGGTTGCAAAAAATAGGAGTAATATTGTGCGCAAATGTGTTTATTTGCATGCAAAAGTCAGTAATACATGATTGTTGCAAATAATAGGAGTAAAATGCTGTGTAAATGTGTTTATTTACATGTTAAAAGTCACTCAAAATGTAAATTGTTGCAAATAATAGGAGTAATATGATGTCTAAACATGTTTATTTACATGTTAAAGTCACTAAAACATGATTGTTGCTAAAAATAGGAGTAATATGCTGTGTAAATGTGTTTATTTACACATCAAAAGTCACTTTTTACATAATAGTGGCAAAAAATAGGAGCAATATTGTGCGTAAATGTGTTGATTTGCATGCAAAAGTCAGTAATACGTGATTGTTGCAAATAACAGGAGTAAAATGCTGTGTAAATGTGTTTATTTACATGTCAATAGTCACTCAAAATGTAAATTGTTGCAAAAAATAGGAGTAATATGATGTCTAAACATGTTTATTTGCATGTTAAAGTCACTAAAACATGACTGTTGCTAAAAATAGGACTAATATGCTGTGTAAATGTGTTTATTTACACATCAAAAGTCACTTTTACATAATAGTTGCAAAAAATAGGAGTAATATTGTGCGTAAATGTGTTGATTTGCATGCAAAAGTCAGTAATACGTGATTGTTGCAAAAATAGGAGTAAAATGCTGTGTAAATGTGTTTATTTGCATGTTAATAGTCACTAAAACATGATTGTTGCTAATAACAGGAGCTGAGTGGTCTGGGGAACAGGACGTCGCTACTTGCTGCGTGAGTATACCTGCCAGACAATAACATAAGACGTGTGTGTGTGTGTGTGGCTCAGGGTCTTTACCTGTGTGCTGCAGGTGTATAGAAGACAGGTACAAAGCCATATGCCATGCAGCTCGCTCTCGCTCCATCCTCTCCCTGGGAATCGCCTGCTACAAGAAACTCGCCGAGCAGTCCGCAGACACGTACCTGGTCCAGGTGTACAACCTCACCCTGCTCTGTTCAGAGGAGTACATCATCGAGCCCCAGTCGGTGCAGTTCCTGGTGCAGCACGGCTTCGACTTCAACAAGCAGTACGCTCACGGCATACCCTACCACAAGGGGAATGACAAGGTCAGCACACTCATCGTCCGTAGATACTTTTATAAACATCAATTGTGTAGTATTTCAAACATACACTATATTGCCAATAATATTTTGGCCACCCATACCAAATTATAACAGTCAGGTGTCCTAAAGAATGGGCCGCTTTCAGTGATTTCCAGTCATGAAATGTCCTCGCTCCTAAATATTCCAAAGTCCACTTAATTATAATAAAATTTAATATTTTGGGAACAACAGCAACCAAGTGGCAGGCCACGTGAACTGACAGAGAGGGGTCAGCATAGTGCAAATACCGTATTTCCTTGAATTGCCGCCGGGTATATAGTATACGCCTGCCTGGAAATTACTCGTTTCGCCGAATAATTAGCGCATGCTTATCATTACCACCGGCTCAAACTCGTCACGTCACGAGTGACACTTCCCCTGTCATTTTCAAAATGGAGGAGACTGATTAATTTGAAATCGAAGATTAAGAGCTATTCAGTAGGATTTAAGGTCCAAAGCTATTGAATATGCTAAAAAGAACAGTAAGCAGCTATGTTTTTTTTTAATATACCATAGCTGCGTGTGTCAAATATGAGTCATTAAATGACTCCCGCCTCCTGGCTAGTGATCCTTCTTGCGACTACTCGGCTGCAGAAGAAGTGACAACGAGTGTCGTGATATGTGCTGGGAAGGGATGTGACGCAAGGGGTGCACGACGGACTTTTTAGGATGTAACACCACTACTTTTATGCTGGGGGATGAAATAAAGCATGTTCCAGTTATTTATACAATAACACTTCACGGTGGCAGCGGTGGGATAAAGAGATCAACCACGGAGCAGAACGGGAGGGGTAAAGGTAAGACCATAATAACGTTTTTTTTAATTAAATGTGCTTTTCATGATGGTATCCTTACATCACACTCAAATTTTTTGGTCCGGAGTTAGAAGAGGTTTTAAATTAATTAGCACCCCGGCGGCAATTCAAGGAAATAGGGTACTTTCTGTTGCTACACAGCTCCAAACTCCATGTCACCTTCCGATTAGCCCACGTACCACCATAATGACAAAATACAGTAGCAGACGAGGCCTAAAAATTCATCAAAAACAAGGCAGAGGTTTAATTTCCAGCTTGAAACTGTCACAGGATGCCACCTCTGCAACAAATCCGGTCGCGAAATGTCCTCGCTCCTAAATATTCCCAAGTCGACTTAATTATAAGAAAATGGAAGATTTTGGGAACAACAGCAACCAAGTGGTAGGCCACGTAAACTGACAGACACGGTCAGTATAGTGCAAAGACTTTCTGCACAGTCAGTTACTACTTCATATGACCTTCCTGTTAGCCCACGTACAGGACGCAGGGAGCTTCGTGGAATGGGTTTTCCATGGCCGGGCGGCTGCATCTAAGCCACGCATCACCAAGTTTAATGCAAAGCGTGGGATTCAGCGGTGTAAAGGACATCACCACTGGACTCTAGAGCAGTGGGGACCCCTTCTTCAGACTGATGAATCACACTTGGGTTTGGAGGTGGTCAGGAGAACGCTACATTTCGGATTGTGAAATTTGGCGGAGGAGGAATTATTGTGCGGGGTTGTTTTTCTCAGGAGTTAGATCCAGTGAAAGGAACTTTGAATGTGTCAAGACTGGGACCTGGGCGTGGATTGTTTTCCCGAGGTGCAAAGCGAAGGTAAAGACATCTTTTATTTCTACACTATAACTACAGAAAAGGAAGCAAACAAAAGGCGCGCACAATGGCGGGGAACAAATTGTTTTCCCAAGGTGCAAAGCGAATGGAGTGAAGGTAAAGACATCTTTTATTTTTACATTACAACTACAAAAAAGGAAGCAAACAAAAGGCGCGCACAATGGCGGAGAACAAATTGTTTTCCCGAGGTGCAAAGCGAATGGAGTGAAGGTAGAGACATCTTTTATTTTTATATTATAACTACAAAAAAGGAAGCAAACAAAAGGCGCGCACAATGGCGGAGAACAAATTGTTTTCCCGAGGTGCAAAGCGAATGGAGTGAAGGTAGAGACATCTTTTATTTTTATATTATAACTACAAAAAAGGAAGCAAACAAAAGGCGCGCACAATGGCGGAGAACAAATTGTTTTCCCAAGGTGCAAAGCAAATTGAGTGAAGGTAAAGACATCTTTTATTTTTACATTACAACTACAAAAAAGGAAGCAAACAAAAGGCGCGCACAATGGCAGGGAACAAATTGTTTTCCCAAGGTGCAAAGCGAATGGAGTGAAGGTAGAGACATCTTTTATTTTTACATTACAACTACAAAAAAGGAAGCAAACAAAAGGCGCGCACAATGGCAGAGAACAAATTGTTTTCCCGAGGTGCAAAGCGGATGGAGTGAAGGTAGAGACATCTTTTATTTTTCCATTATAACTACAAAAAAGGAAGCAAACAAAAGGCGCGCACAGTGGCGGAGAACAAATTGTTTTCCCGAGGTGCAAAGCGAATGGAGTGAAGGTAAAGACATCCTTTATTTTTACATTATAACTACAAAAAAGGAAGCAAACAAAAGGCGCGCACAATGGCGGAGAACAAATTATTTTCCCAAGGTGCAAAGCAAATGGAGCGAAGGTAAAGACGTCTTTTATTTCTACACTATAACGACAAAAAAGGAAGCAAACAAAAGACGCGCACAATGGCGGAGAACAAACTTGACTAATGAGACAAAATTGCACAAAGGCAGAAACTATGAACAATGAACGAAAACTTACTTGGCATGGAACTGTGAAACATTGACATGAAGCAGAGTGGCGGTAATAGATGGTGATGTTGCCAGGCTGACTACCTGGTAACTGTGGCTTAAATAATACTATGGTGACGATGGAGACAGGTGAAAACTAATGGGTTGGCATGCAAACAAGGAAGTGCAAGAACAGGAACTGAGTGTCCAAAAAAACAAAACATGATCACACAGACATGCCAAAACATTTTTGGACAATTCCACGCTCCCAACCTTGGAGCTGGGTCCCCTTCCCTCTTCCAACATGACTGCGCATCAGTGCACAAAGCAAAGTCCATAAATACATGATTGACAGAGTCTGGGTGTGGGTGAACTTGACTGGCCTGCACAGAGTCCTGACCTGAACCCCATAGAACACATTTTGGGGATGAATTAGAACGTAGACTGAGAGCCAGGCCTTCTTGAAGAATGGTGTAAAATTGCTATTAAGACACTCTGCAACCTTTTGGACAGCCTTCCCAGAAGAGTGGAAGCTGTAATAGCTGCAAAAGGTCATATTGAAGCCTGTGGCTAGGAATGTGAGTCCAGGCAGGTGGCTGAATACTTTTGTCAATATGGTGTATTTACTGAAGGTGTCTACTCCTAAGTTGTGCATATTTTGACATTAAAGGGGGGCTCAGACAACCAGGGAGTTCATATCCGGGCTTTATTCACGGAGATATTGCGTGCCAGGAAGCCCTTGGTGCTCCACAACGGCCTGATTGACATGGCTTTCCTGTACCAGGTATGGTATCCACTCTCTCATCCTTCGGTCTCATTTATACCCGGATTTTGATGCTGACCTAATTCTGTCGGTACTACCAGTTTTTGATTCACATAAAACCAAACGGTGCCATATTTTGTTACCTTTGTTGCATGCAACGTCTTGGCAGGCTCAAACACTTGGCGGGAAAACAAGCGTTTAAAAACGATTGTTCAAATGGCCAAAAAAGCAAGTATTGTAAATATTTATTTTGGACATGTTTAATAACAAAACAGAACAGAAAAAGACAAACTACAAAAATCGTCATGAAAATTTTAATAATTACAATATAGTGATGTGTTTGGAGCATGTATACAGTTAAAATAACACGTTTACATGGTAAAAATAAAATGCTTATTATATTATAAATACATATTTGTATTATTTTTTTAATTAAACAATCAAAATAATAATAATGACAATAAGACAATAATTATTAAAAATAATACAAATAAAAGAAAGAAAAATATGACGTGATAAAAAAACATTTTAAAGTATGAATAAATTGTTTTTATTAAACAATTAAAATAAAAATGACAATAAAAAAATATGATTAAAAATATAACATGTTAAAAGTAAAATACATATTATATTATAAATACATTTTTTTACTAAACAATCAAAATAATAATGACAATAAAACAATAACAATTAAAATTACTAAAAATTAAAACAATGAAAAATATAACATGATAAAAATAAACAATTAAAATAATAATAATGAAGAACAATAATAAATAAAAATTAAAAAATATGAAAAATATAAACATGATAAAAATAAAATACATATATTATAAATATTTTTTTATTAAACAATTTAAATATTAATGACAATAGAACAATAATAATTAAAAAGAAAAATATAACATGATAAAAATAAAATACATAATATATCATAAATACATTTTTTATTAAACAATTAAAATGATAATAATGAGAATAAAACAATAAGTAAAAATGAAAATAATATGAAAAGTATAACATGATAAAAATAAAATCCATATTATAAATATTTTTTAATTAAACAATTAAAATAATAATGATAATAAAACAATAATAATTAAAAATGAAAATAATATGAAAAGTATAACATGATAAAAATAAAATACATATTGTATTATAAATATTTTTTCATTAAACAATTAAAATAATAATGACAACAAAACAATAATTATTAAAAATACTACAAATAAAAAAAGAAAAATATGACATGATAAAAAAAAAATTATATTATGAATAAATTGTTTTTATTAAACAATTAAAATAAAAATGACAATAATAAAAAAATATGATTAAAAATATAACATGATAAAAATAAAATACATATACATTTTTTTTTTACTAAACAATCAAAATAATAATGACGATAAAACAATAATAATTAAAATTACTAAAAATTAAAACATGAAAAATATAACATGATAAAAATAACATTCATATTATATTATAAATATTTTTTTAATTAAACAATTAAAATAATGACATTAAACAATAATTAAAAATGAAAAAAGATGAAAAATTTAACATGATAAAAATAAAATACATATATTATAAATAATTGTTTAAATTAATTTAAATATTAATGACAATAGAACAATAATAATTAAAAAGAAAAATATAACATGACAAAAATAAAATACATAATATATCATAAATACATTTTTTATTAAACAATTAAAATGATAATGACGATAAAACACTAATAAGTAAAAATGAAAATAATATGAAAAGTATAACATGATAAAAATAAAATACATATTTTAAATATTTTTTATTAAACAATTAAAATAATGATATTTAAACAATAATAAGTAAAAATGAAAATAATATAAAAAGTATAACATGATAAAAATAACATACATATTATAAATATTTTTTTATTAAACAATTAAAATAATAATGACAATAAAACAATAATTATTAAAAATAATACAAATAAAAAAAGAAAAATATGACATGATAAAAAAAAAATTATATTATGAACAAAATTTTTTTATTAAACAATTAAAATGAAAATGACAAAACAATAATAATGAAAAATATTATTAAAAACATAACATGATAAAAATAAAATACATATTTTATAAATCATTTTTTTACTAAACAATCAAAATAATAATGACAATAAAACAATAATAATTAAAATTACTAAAAATTAAAACAATGAAAAATATAACATGATAAAAATAACATTCATATTATATTATAAATATATTTTAATTAAACAATCAAAATAAGAATGACAAACAATAATAATTAAAAATAAAAAAATATGAAAAATATAACATGATAAAAATAAAATACATATTATAAATAATTTTTTTAATTAAACAATTTAAATATTAATGACAATAGAACAATAATAATTAAAAAGAAAAATATAACATGATAAAAATAAAATACATAATATATTATGAATAATTTTTTATTAAACAATTAAAATGATCATAATGACAATAAAACAACAATAAGAAAAAATGAAAATAATATGAAAAGTATAACATGAGAAAATAAAATACATATTATAAATATTTTTTATTAAACAATTAAAATAATAATGATAAACAATAATAAGTAAAAATTAAAATATGAAAAGTATAACATGATAAAAATAACATACATATTATAAATAATTTTTTTTATCAAACAATTAAAATAATAATGACAATAAAACAATAATAATTAAAAATAATATTTAAAAAAGAAAAAGAAAAATATAACATGATAAAAATAAAATATGTATTATATTATAAATAAGTTTTTTACTAAACCATTAAAATAATAATAATGACAAAACAATGATATTTGAAAATAAAAAAATATGAAAAATATAACATGATAAAAGTAAAATGCATAGTATACTATAAATACAGTTAAAATTACACATTAACAGTTCTGGAAAAAGCTCAAATGCGCAGCAAGGCTCCAGTTTTCAAAATGTGCTAGCTTGATGCTAATTTACATTGGATTTGCCATAGACGTGCTAGTGATTAACATTAGCAATTTTACATGGTGATTTTAATACCTTCATATTTGGTCATGAGAGCCACATTTAGGATGCACGTTATAATCAATACACAAGTGTGTCATTAGGAATGGGTTCCATCTGAACTGTCACGGTACCTGGTACCTGGGAGTCGGTACTTTTGTGTGTGTAAATAAATAATTGTTTTTTTATAGTAAAATCTCATTTTTTTGTTACATGTTTTATGTATTTTCTCATTTGCAAGTATTACATTAAGTTGCAAATGTATGTAGTGTTTTTTGTGTGTATATTGTACATATTACATATTGTTATGAAGGTGTCTGTTACTACATTATATATATATATACTTGCAGTGTGTATATTGTACATATTACATATTGTTATGAAGGTGTCTGTTACTACATTATATATATATATATACTTGCAGTGTGTATATTGTACTTATTACATATTGTTATGAAGGTGTCTTACTACATTATATATATATACTTGCAGTGTGTATATTGTACTTATTACATATTGTTATGAAGGTGTCTGTTACTACATGATATATATATACTTGCAGTGTGTATATTGTACATATTAAATATCGTTATAAGGTGTCTGTTACTACATTATATATATACTTGCAGTGTGTATATTGTACATATTACATATTGTTATGAAAGTGTCTGTTACTACATTATATATATACTTGTAGTGTGTATATTGTGCATATTACATATCGTTATGAAGGTGTCTTACTACATTATATATATATACTTGCAGTGTGTATATTGTACTTATTACATATTGTTATGAAGGTGTCTGTTACTACATGATATATATATACTTGCAGTGTGTATATTGTACTTATTACATATCATTATGAAGGGGTCTTACTACATTATATATATATACATTTGTAGTGTGTATATTGTACATATTACATATTGTTATGAAAGTGTCTAATATTACATTATATATATACTTGCAGTGTGTATATTGTACATATTACATATTGTTATGAAAGTGTCTAATATTACATTATATATATACTTGCAGTGTGTATATTGTACATATTACATATTGTTATGAAAGTGTCTAATATTACATTATATATATATACTTGCAGTGTGTATATTTTACTTATTACATATCATTATGAAGGTGTCTTAATACATTATATATATATACATTTGTAGTGTGTATATTGTACATATATATTGTTATGAAAGTGTCTAATATTACATTATATATATATATATATATATATATATACTTGCAGTGTGTATACAAAACATATTACATATTGTTATGAAGGTGTCTATTACTACATCATATACCGTATATACTTGCAGTGTGTATAATGTACATATTGTTATGAAGGTTTCTGTTACTACATTGTATATATACTTGTAGACAAAAAGTTGATGGAGAGGTATAGGTTCCAAGCGTAACTATTATTTCTGTCTTTGTAGAACTTTTATGCACATCTTCCAGATCGTTTAGCCACCTTCACGGCCGACCTGTCCGAGATGTTCCCGGCAGGCATCTTCGACACCAAATACGTGACAGAGTTTGACCTCCGTCTCAGCGCCTCCTACCTGGAGTACGCCTACAAGAAATGGTATGCGTCAGAATAATTGTATCTGAGTCATCGCAGAACTTTGGCTTTCAATGAGACGATAAAAACTGTATTTGTTCATACCAAGCAAAAGGCTTGTAAAACTCCACTGTGTCGGATGGGGAGCGACATGAGGGTGTCGGTTTCCTTGATCTGTTGTAATCCACAGGAAGATTTTGTCCTGGCCCGAGATCTACAAAGCGGAGAGGTGGCAGGGACTGACCCCGTCCAGGCACCTTTAATTTGAACTGCTTTGTGACCGAGGGGAAGGACTGTTTATGACCCCCGCCCCTTTAGAAACAGCTGCTGCCATGTAATCAGGGAAAGTATAAATAAAAGAGGAGGGGTACAATCTTTCATCAGAGCGTGGTGGGACACTGTATAAAAAAAGAGTACAGCCCAGACATTTCTCCTCGATTGAGCTGAATTGAATTCTGTCTCTGTTTGATTCCTTGCTTCTTGTCTTGTTTAATAGATGTTAATGTTGTTTACATTGTTTTTTTTTTAATGATGCAGATAGAAATTGCTCATTTAAATCCGCCCCGTGTCCTTCCAGCAAGCTGGACAACAGCCGCAACGAGTCCTCCGGTGGGACCGGCCGTCACATCCACCTGCAGTTCTGTCAGTATGCCGGTGCCATGTCCCGCTATGTGGACCATAGGGCCTGCCCCACTGTCGCTCCTCATCAGGTGCAGGCTGACATCTGCCACAACTTCTCCGTGAGTTTACACTCTTGTTGTTTCAGCCCGAATGTGACTATTAAAACAAATAATGTGACTATTACCTACCTAGTCCACTTCATGACGTGTGCCATAGTTCATCCATCCAGCCATCCATTTTCTACCGCTTATTCCCTTTTGTGGTCGCGGGGGAGGCTGGTGCCTATCTCAGCTACAATCGGGCAGAAGGCGGCGTACACCCTGGACAAGTCGCCACCTCATCGCAGGGCTATATTATAAATACATTTTTTAAATATTTTTAATTAAATAATTAAAATAATAATTATGACAAAACAATAATAAGTCAAAATAAAAAATAAAACTATGAAAAATATAACATGATATAAATAAAATACATATTATAAATCAATATTTGTATTTATTTTTTTAATTGAACAATTAAAATAATAATAATGACAATAAAAAAGATAATTTAAAATTATAAAAATAATTAAAAAATATAACATGATAAAAATAAAATACATATTATATTATGAATACATGTTTTAATTAAACAATTAAAATAATAATTATGACATAAAATAATAATTAAAGATTTAAAAAAATATATAACATGATAACATTGTATTATTTTTGTAATCAAACAATTAATAATAATAGTGACAATAAAACAATAATTAAAAATAATACAAATTAAATAAATAATGAAAAATATAACAAGATAAAAATAGAATACTTATATTATAAATAATTAATTGATATTTATTAAACAATTAAAATAATAATAATGACATTAAAACAATAATAATTAAATATAATACACATTTTTAAAATAATGACGAATATAACATGATAAAAATAAAATACATATTAAATTATGAATACATGTTTTAATTAAACAATTAAGATAATTATGACATAGTAATTAAAGATTAAAAAAAGAAAAATATAACATGATACAAATAAAATTCGTAATATAAATAAATATTCCTTTTATTTTTTTAATTAAACAATCAAAATAATAATGACAATGAAACAATAATAATTATAAATCATAAATATAAAAAAAGATAAATATAAGATGATAAAAATAAAATATTTATTATAAATACATTTTTTATTTTGTTAAACAATTAAAATAATAATGACAATAAAACAATAATAATTAAAAAGAATAAAAAAATTTAAAATTATGAAAAATATAAAATGTAAAAAATGAAATACACATAAATACATATTTTTTTATTTTTTTAAATTATACAATTAAAATAATAATGACATAAAACAATAATTACAAATAATACAATTTTTTAAAATAATGAAAAATATAACATGATAAAAATAAAACAATTATATTATAAATTTAACAAATACTATTAAACACTTAAAATAATAATAATGACAATAAAAATAATTAAAAATATAACATAATAAAAATAAAATATATAATAAACAAAAAAATATAACATGATACAAATAAAACTAGTAATATAAATAAATATTTATTTTATTATTTTAATTAAACAATCAAAATAATAATAATGACAATGAAACAATAATAATTATAAATCATAAATATAAAAAAAAGATAAATATAAGATGATAAAAATAAAATATTTATTATAAATACATTTTTTATTTTGTTAAACAATGAAAATAATAATAATAATAACAATAAAACAATAATAATTAAAAATAATATTTTTTTTTTAAATTATGCAAAATATAAAATGTAAAAAATAAATACATATTTTTTAAAATTATACAATTAAAATAATAATGACAAAACAATAATTACAAATAATACATTTTTTTTAAATAATGAAAAATATAACATGATAAAAATAAAACAATTATATTATAAATTTAACAAATATTATTAAACACTTAAAATAATAATAATGACAATAAAATAGAATGAAAAATATAACATAATACAAATAAAATATATAATAAATAAAACAAATATTTATTTTATTAAACAATTGAAATAATAATGATAACAAAACTATGAAAAATATAACATGATAAAAATAAAATACATACTATAAATACATTGTTTTAGTTTTTTATTTTATTAAATAATTATAATAATAATGACAATAAAACATTAATTAAAACATTTTAAAAAATATAACATGATAAAAATAAAAAACAAAATAATAATAATAATAAGTAAAACCTGGTCAATTTCATTGCAGCAATAGTCTTGTCCTCACCCTTTATCCCACCTTTTTTGGTCCGGCAGGCGTTCGGTTGGTGTCCGAAAGGCACCGAGTGTCCCTCGTCCCACGACACAGACCTCATCATTCTCCACGACGATAACTCCAGGACGGAGAAGAGGAGAAAGAGGAAGCGCCATCAGAAGAAGAAGAAGAAAGAAGAAGAAGACCCTGCGGCACTGGAAGCTGCTCCTCGGGACAAAAAGCCTCACATGGACTTGGAACCTGGGAAGATGATTGACAACTGTAAGGATGGAGAAGACATGAAGACTCTTAATGATGGAGAAGACATGAAGACTCTTAATGATGGAGAAGACATGAAAACTCTGCATGATGGAGAAGAAGACATGAAGACTCTTAATGATGGAGAAGACATGAAAACTCTGCATGATGGAGAAGAAGACATGAAGACTCTTAATGATGGAGAAGACATGAAAACTCTGCATGATGGAGAAGAAGACATGAAAACTCTGCATGATGGAGAAGAAGACATGAAGACTCTTAATGATGGAGACGCCATGAAAACTCTGCATGATGGAGAAGAAGACATGAAAACTCTGCATGATGGAGAAGAAGACATGAAGACTCTTAATGATGGAGACGCCATGAAAGCAGACCTCAAAGTGTGCGAGGACACCACGGAATCGCCAAGATGCGACAAGAAGGTGGAGTCAGGTTCCCACCGAGCAGGGTTCGATGCCTTCATGACGGGGTACATCTTCGCCTACTCCTGCGCCACCGTGCAGCAGGCGGGCGGCGAGGAGGAGGAGGAGCGGGCGTGGCTCCCCGACTCCCTCAACAAGATCTACCTGAGCGGCAAGGCGGCCCCTCTCAACATCGTCAAGAGCACCTTCTCCAAGTCCTCCAAGGCCCACGTGCAGAAGATGGCGCTGGTCTGGGCCAGCAAGCGGTAAGAGCGGGGGTGTCCAAACTTTTTCCCCCTGGGGGCCATTTTGATGTTTTTTTATTTCCAAAACCTTACAGGTCCCGGGGATCCAAAAGGGTCTCTGTCATTAAAGTGTTAAAAAAGTGTTTTTTTTTATTTGTATTTTTACTTTCAACGCTTAAATAGTTGTAGATCAACTTCAAAGCCATATTTTATACCCTTTTTTTTCCCGAGAAGAAAATCCTTTGTTATTTGGAAAAACAAAAAATTATTAAAGCTGCAAGCAGCGTTGGCCGGGTCCGCCTTTGGCCGCTGCCAAGCCCTGGTCTAACTCAGACCTATATGGAGGTTTTCGTTTCATGTCTCTACGACATTCCTAACAGAAGTTACAAGCAGTTTTGTCTGAGTTTTTTCCTAGGGGGCGGTAGAGCGCAACTTTGATTTTGAGGGTTTGGTTTTTTTATTAGATGGCAATTTTCGCCAGCCCTGATGTGTGTGTAAAATTAGGTGAGTTTTGAAGCATGTTAAGGGGGTCAAATTACAGATCGGCGTTTCTGGATGTTGTTGATAAATGGCTTTCGCTTGGTATAGTAGAGCTTTAACTTGCACTTTGAAGCATTTTAAATGGGTCAAATTACAGCTCAAAGAGGCTAAAATGACATTTTTTTAGGAAACTTTGCCTAGGGGTTCTTTGAAGGCGCGTAAAATCAAAACCGGAGCCGTAATCAAAACTCTGTTCTATACTTTTAATCGGAAGGGTTCAATCTCTCTCCTGTGCAAGTTTGAAGCCGAAACAACAAACGCGCTCAGAGGAGATAACGTTTGAAGAAAGGTGATGGGTTTTTACAAAACTTTTATTTTGAAGGGGTAATTTTTAACTTCCTGTTGATTTTTCTGCAGGATTTCAAATATTAAAATGTAGGTCTAAGTGAGACCTACATAGAGGTTTTTGTTTCAAGTCTCTCCGACATTCCTACCGGAAGTTACAAGCAGTTTTGTCTGTTTTCTCTTCCTAGGAGCAGTTTTTTCTGTGTTTTATTCAAAAATTGCGCTAGAGCGCATTTTTAAAACTTCGGGTTTGGTTTTTTCATTAGATCGCAATTTCTGCCAGTCCTGAGGTGTGTGCCAAGTTTGGTGAGTTTTGAAGCATGTTAAGGGGGTCAAATTACAGATCGGCGTTTCTGGATGTTGTTGATAAAATGGCTTTCGCTTTGCATAGTAGAGCTTTAACTTACACTTTGAAGCATTTTAAGGGGGTCAAATTACAGCTCAAAGAGGCAAAAATTACATTTTTTAGGAGACTTTGCACAGGGGTTCTTTGAAGGCGCGTAAAATCAAAACCTGAGAACTTATCAAAACTCTGTTCTATACTTTTAATCAGAAGGGTTCAATCTCTCTCCTGTGCGAGTTTGAAGCCAAAACAACAAACGCACTCAGAGGAGATAATGTTTGAAGAAAGGTGACCGGTTTTTACAAAACTTTTGTTTTGAAGGGGGGATTGCAAACTTCCTGTTGATTTTTGTTCGGGGTTGTCAATCTATAAAATGTAGGTCTAAGCGAGACCTACATAGAGGTTTTTGTTTCATGTCTCTCCGACATTCTTACCGGAAGTTACAAGCAGTTTTGTCTGTGTTTTCTTCCTAGGAGCAGTTTTTTCAGTGTTTTATTCAAAAATAGCACTAGAGTGCAATTTTGAGTTTTGGGGTTTGGTTTTTTCATTAGATCGCAATATTCGCCAGTCCTTATGTGCGCGCCAAGTTTGGTGACTTTTGAAGCATTTTAAAGGGGTCAAATTACAGCGCAAAGAGGCAAAAATGGCATTTTTTTGCGAAAATTTTATTTTGAAGGGGTTTTTGCCAACTTCCTGTAGATTTTGGCTGAAAGAAGTGAGTGTATGAACATTGGGTCTAAGTCAGACCTACATAGGAGTTTTTGTTTCATGTCGCTATGACATTCCTAACAGAAGTTACATGCAGTTTTGTCGGTCATTTTTTTCCTAGGGGGCGCTAGAGCGCAATTTTCATTTTTGGGGGATTGGTTGCTTGATATGTTGGGAAGGTTTGCTATACCGACGTGTGTGTCACATTTGGTGAGTTTTGAAACATGTTAAGGGGGTCAAATTACAGCGCGTAGGTGCGGAATAATAATAAAACACAGCAGTTTCAATAGGGTCCTTGGCCCATGGTCCAAGGACTCCACAGAAGTCCTTTGCCATGGTCCAATGACTCCACATTAAAGGAGAACATCATCACCAAAACTATGCAAGCATATATAACTTGATCAACAAAACGTCACTGTAGAGTTATTGAGTCTGTTTAGCTGACTAAATCGAGCTTGCACAGCTAGGCGGTCCATGACTTCTGTTTTGTTTGATCCGCCGCTTTACTGCCTTGTTACAAGGCACAGTTTGGAAACTAATGTATGAAAATAAAATATTTCCATGTAAATAACTCATTTCACAACGTATATATCAGCGGCTTATAGTCCGATGCGGCTTATATATGGAAAAAATATTTTATTCCTGAAGTGAATTATATTTATATAGCGCTTTTCTCTAGTGACTCAAAGCGCTTTTACATAGTGAAACCCAATATCTAGTTTACATTTAAACCAGTGTGGGTGGCACTGGGAGCAGGTGGTAAAGTGTCTTGCCCGAGGACACAACGGCGGTGACTAGGACGGCGGAAGCGGGGATCGAACCTGGAACACTCAAACTGCTGGCACGGCCGCTCCTACCAACCGAGCTATACGTAAATTTAGTAAACTCACCAAAACGTCGCCGTGGAGTTATTGAGTCTGTTTAGCCGATTGGAGAGCTCGCTTGTGCAGCTGGCGGGACTTCTGTTTTGTTTGATCCGCCGTTTTACTGCCTTGTTACAAGGCACAGTTTGGAAACTAAAGGTATGAAAATAAAATAATTCCATGTAAATAACTCATTTCACAACGTATATATCAGCGGCTTATATATGGAAAAAATATTTTACTCCTGGAGTGAAGTGAATTATATTTAAATAGCGCTTTTCTCCAGTGACTCAAAGTGAAACCCAATATCTAGTTTACATTCAAAGCAGTGTGGGTGGCACTGGGAGCAGGTGGTAAAGTGTCTAGGCGGTGACTAGGACGGGGATCGAACCTGGAACACTCAAATTGCTGTCTATCTTTGTTGGCGACTTGTCCAGGGTGTGCCCTGCCTTCCGCCCGATTGGAGCTGAGATAGGCGCCAGCGACCCTATTCTTCTTACACAATATGTAAACATTAGCTTTACACAAATATACAACATTATTACCAAACAAATACTTCCGAGTGTTGAAAGTATTTCGATGGTGGAAAATATGCGACCGGCGGCCATTTTGAATCCTCAAACATTCATTAAAATAGTGCACAAAAATCGTTTTACTATCAAATTTAGCCACTTTCCACCTTAGTATTGAGTTACATAAACAAGTTAAAAAGTTTACTTACAGACTTGTCTTTTCCCAGGCTTGTAAGAGTTAACACAACTCGTCTCCTTCTCGTTTTTTGTGAACTGAAGAACTAACATCGTGAACCGGAAGTGGCTAAACTAAACCGGAAGTGCCTAAAATAATGACGCGCAGTATTTCAAACCGCCACAAGGTGGCAGTAATAGACCACAATCAAACGGGCAGAACATGAACCAGTGTTTTGTTTTAAGCTCAGATGGGATTTTTCATTTTCTGCACCTTAGAGGGAACTTTGCACTTTATTACCACTGAAACTGTGAGTTTCTCTGCTCTTATTCCAGCCATCCATCCATTTTTCTACCGCTTATTCCCTTTCGGGGTGGCGGGGGGCGCTGAAATGTAAATAATTCAAGTAAATCAAATGAATTCTGTGAACTATGCAACCTTTTTGAAAGCAAAAGCTGCTTCTTGGGTGCTGATTCATGCCAAGGGCTCCCAGTTTGATACACACTTTAAAAAATAGCCAATTTGCTCAATTTACCTTTAATAAATAAATATATATTTTTTTAAAAATGGGTATTTCTGTCTGTCATTCCGTCGTGCATTTTTTTTTAATTTTACGGAAGGTTTTTTGTCGAGAAAAAAAACACTTAATTGAACGGTTTATCCATCCATCCATCCATCATCTTCCGCTTATCCGAGGTCGGGTCGCGGGGGCAGCAGCCTAAGCAGGGAAGCCCAGACTTCCCTATTTCCAGCCACTTCGTCTAGCTCTTCCCGGGGGATCCCGAGGCGTTCCCAGGCCAGCCGGGAGACATAGTCTTTCCAACGTGTCCTGGGTCTTCCCCGTGGCCTCCTACCAGCTGGACGTGCCCTAAACACATCCCTAGGGAGGCGTTCGGGTGGCATCCTGACCAGATGCCCGAACCACTTCATCTGGCTCCTCTCGATGTGGAGGAGCAGCGGCTTTACGTTGAGCTCCTCCCGGATGGCAGAGCTTCTCACCCTATCTCTAAGGGAGAGACCCGCCACCCGGCGGGGAAAACTCATTTCGGCCGCTTGTACCCGTGATCTTATCCTTTTGGTCATGACCCAAAGCTCATGACCATAGGTGAGGATGGGAACGTAGATCGACCGGTAAATTGAGAGCTTTGCCTTCCGGCTCAGCTCCTTCTTCACCACAACGGATCGATACAACGTCCGCATTACTGAAGACGCCGCACCGATCCGCCTGTCGATCTCACGATCCACTCTTCCCCCACTCGTGAACAAGACTCCTAGGTACTTGAACTCCTCCACTTGGGGCAGGGTCTCCTCCCCAACCCGGAGATGGCACTCCACCCTTTTCCGGGCGAGAACCATGGACTCGGACTTGGAGGTGCTGATTCTCATTCCGGTCGCTTCACAGTCGGCTGCGAACCGATCCAGTGAGAGCTGAAGATCCCGGCCAGATGAAGCCATCAGGACTACATCATCTGCAAAAAGCAGAGACCTAATCCCGTGGCCACCAAACCGGAACCCCTCAACGCCTTGGCTGCGCCTAGAAATTCTGTCCATAAAAGTTATGAACAGAATCGGTGACAAAGGACAGCCTTGGCGGAGTCCAACCCTCACTGGAAACGTGTCCGACTTACTGCCAGCAATGCGGACCAAGCTCTGACACTGATCATACAGGGAGCGGACCGCCACAATAAGACATTCCGATACCCCATACTCTCTGAGCACTCCCCACAGGACTTCCCGAGGGACACGGTCGAATGCCTTCTCCAAGTCCACAAAGCACATGTAGACTGGTTGGGCAAACTCCCATGCACCCTCAAGAACCCTGCCGAGAGTATAGAGCTGGTCCACAGTTCCACGACCAGGACGAAAACCACACTGTTCCTCCTGAATCCGAGGTTCGACTATCCGGCGAAGCCTCCTCTCCAGTACACCTGAATAAACCTTACCGGGAAGGCTGAGGAGTGTGATCCCACGATAGTTGGAACACACCCTCCGGTCCCCCTTCTTAAAGAGAGGGACCACCACCCCGGTCTGCCAATCCAGAGGTACCGCCCCCGATGTCCACGCGATGCTGCAGAGTCTTGTCAACCAAGACAGCCCCACAGCATCCAGAGCCTTAAGGAACTCCGGGCGGATCTCATCCACCCCCGGGGCCTTGCCGCCGAGGAGCTTTTTAACTACCTCAGCGACCTCAGCCCCAGAAATAGGAGAGTCCACTACAGATTCCCCAGGCACCGCTTCCTCAAAGAAAGACGTGTTGGTGGGATTGAGGAGGTCTTCGAAGTATTCCCTCCACCGATCCACAACATCCGCAGTCGAAGTCAGCAGAACACCATCCGCACCATACACGGTGTTGATAGTGCACTGCTTCCCCTTCCTGAGGCGCCGTATGGTGGTCCAGAATCGCTTCGAAGCCGTCCGGAAGTCGTTTTCCATGGCTTCCCCGAACTCTTCCCATGTCCGAGTTTTTCCCTCCGCGACCGCTAAAGCTGCACACCGCTTGGCCCGTCGGTACCCGTCCACTGCCTCCGGAGTCCTATGAGCCAAAAGAACCCGATAGGACTCCTTCTTCAGCTTGACAGCATCCCTCACTGCTGGTGTCCACCAACGGGTTCTGGGATTACCGCCACGACAGGCACCAACAACCTTGCGGCCACAGCTCCAATCAGCCGCCTCGACAATAGAGGTTCGGAACATGGTCCACTCGGACTCAATGTCCCGCACCTCCCTCGTGACATGTTCAAAGTTCTCCCGGAGGTGTGAATTGAAACTCTCTCTGACAGGAGACTCTGCCAGACGTTCCCAGCAGACCCTCACAATGCGCTTGGGCCTCCCAGGTCTGTCCGGCATCCTCCCCCACCATCGCAGCCAACTCACCACCAGGTGGTGATCGGTAGAAAGCTCCGCCCCTCTCTTCACCCGAGTGTCCAAAACATAAGGCCGCAAATCCGATGACACAACTACAAAGTCGATCATGGAACTGCGGCCTAGGGTGTCCTGGTGCCAAGTGCACATATGGACACCCTTATGTTTGAACATGGTGTTTGTTATCGACAAACTGTGACGAGCACAAAAGTCCAATAACAAAACACCACTCGGGTTTAGATCCGGGCGACCATTCTTCCCAATCACGCCTCTCCAGGTTTCACTGTCGTTGCCAACATGAGCGTTGAAGTCTCCCAGTAGGACAAGGGAATCACCCGGGGGAGCACTTTCCAGTACTCCCTCGAGTGTACCCAAAAAGGGTGGGTATTCTGAACTGCTGTTTGGTGCGTAAGCACAAACAACAGTCAGGACCCGTCCCCCCACCCGAAGGCGAAGGGAAGCTACCCTCTCGTCCACTGGGTTGAACTCAAACGTGCAGGCTTTGAGCCGGGGGGCAACGAGAATTGCCACCCCAGCCCGTCGCCTCTCACTGCCGGCAACGCCAGAGTGGAAGAGGGTCCAGTCCCTCTCGAGAGAACTGGTTCCAGAGCCCTTGCTGTGCGTCGAGGTGAGTCCGACTATATCCAGCCGGAACTTCTCTACCTCGCGCACTAGCTCAGGCTCCTTCCCCCCCAGTGAGGTGACGTTCCACGTCCCAAGAGCTAGCTTCTGTAGCCGAGGATCGGACCGCCAAGTGCCCTGCCTTCGGCTGCCGCCCAGCTCACAATGCACCCGACCTCTATGGCCCCAGCTATGAGTGGTGAGCCCATTGGAGGGATGACCCACGTTGCCTCTTCGGGCTGTGCCCGGCCGGGCCCCATGGGAACAGGCCCGGCCACCAGGCGCTCGCCATCGTGCCCCAACTCCGGGCCTGGCTCCAGAGGGGGGCCCCGGTGACCCACGTCCGGGCGAGGGAAATCTGGGTTCATTTCGTTGTAATTCCATAGAAGTCTTTGAGCTGCTCTTTGTCTGATCACTCACCTAGGACCTGTTTGTCTTGGGAGACCCTACCAGGGGGCATGAAAGCCCCCAGACAACATAGCTCCTAGGATCATTGGGACACGCAAACTCCTCTACCACAGTAAGGTAAGGTAAGGTAGCAGCTCAGAGAGAACGGTTTAAAAGAAGAAAAAAAATGAAAATACATTTTGAAACATCTTCAATTTCGACTCTTTAAAATTCTAAATTCAACCCGAAAAAAATGAAGAGGAAAAACAAGCTAATTTGAATTTTTTTTTTTTTTTTTAATTGAAAAAAATAATTGACGGAACATTATTAGTCATTTTTCCGGATTAAGATTAATTTTAGAATTTTGATGACATGTTTGAAATAAAATCCAATCTCCATCCATCCATCCATTTTCTACCGCTTATTCCCTTTCGGGGTCGCGGGGGGGGCGCTGAAATGTAAATAATTCAAGTAAATCAAATGAATTCTGTGAACTATGCAACCTTTTTGAAAGCAAGAGCTACTTCTTGGGTGCTGATTCATGCCAAGGGCTCCCAGTTTGATACACACTTCAATAAATAGCCAGAAATAGCCAATTTGCTCAATTTACCTTTAATAGATAAATATATATTTTTTTTTTAAAAATGGGTATTTCTGTCCGTCATTCCGTCGTGCATTTTTTTTTATTTTACGGAAGGTTTTTTGTCGAGAAAAAAAAACCACTTAATTGAACGGTTTAAAAGAATAAAAAAAATGAAAATAAAATTTGAAACATCTTCAATTTCGACTATTTAAAATTCAAAATTCAACCCGAAAAAAATGAAGAGAAAAACGAGCTAATTTGAATTTTTTTTGTTTTTTTTTAATTGAAAAAAATAATTGACGGAACATCATTAGTCATTTTTCCCGATTAAGATTAATTTTAGAATTTCGATGACGTGTTTTAAATAAAATCCAATCTCCGTCCATCCATCCATTTTTCTGCCGCTTATTTTCTGGCGCCTATCTCAGCTACAATCGGGCGGAAGGCGGGGTACACCCTGGACAAGTCGCCACCTCACCGCAGTGAAATCCAATCTGCACTTTGTTAGAATATATAACAAAGTGGACCGAGCTATATTTTCTAACAAAGACAAATCATTATTTTTTTCTAGATTTTCCAGAACAAAAATGTTAAAAGACTTTAAAATAAGATTTAAATGTGATTCTACAGATTTTATAGATTTGCCAGAATATTTTTTGGGAATTTTAATCATAATAAGTTTGAAGAAATATTTCACAAATATTCCTCGTCGGAAAAAAACCGAAGCTAAAATGAAGAATTGAATTAAAATGTGTTTATTATTCTTTACAATAAATAAATAAATAAAAATACTTGAACATTGATTTAAATTGTCAGGAAAGAAAAGGAATTTAAAAGGTAAAAATGTGTTTAAAAATCCTAAAATCATTTTTAAGGTTGTAATTTTTTCTTTAAAATTCTCTTTTTGAAAGTTATAAGAAGCAAAGTAAAAAATTAAAGCTGCAAGTAGCGTTGGTCGGGTCCGCCTTTGGCCGCTGCCGCCGTGTCCCGATCTTAGTCAGACCTACATAGAAGTTTTTGTTTCATCACTCTACGACATTCCTAACAGAATTTACAAGCAGTTTTGTCAGTTTTTTTTCCTAGGGGGCGCTAGAGCACAATTTTCATTTTTGGGGTTTGTTTTTTTATTGGATGGCAATTTTCACCAGTCCTGATGTGTGTGTAAAATTTGGTGAGTTTTGAAGCATGTTAAGGAGGTCAAATTACAGATTGGCGTTTCTGGATGTTGTTGATAAATAGCTTTAACTTGCACTTTGAAGCATGTTAAGGGGGTCAAATTAGGGTGCGAAGGTGCGAGGGCGCCTTGGGCTGCTGCCCCCGAGCCCCACGGCAGAGTAAGCCTTGGTGCCACTATTTAATGCATTGTGAAAGTAATGCAGTTGTTGTATTGAAGTGAAAATATCAAGCTTCCTGTTGATTTTTGCCAAAGTATGTCAATTATTCAAATGTAGGTCTAAGTCAGACCTACATAGTGGTTTTTGTTTCATGTCTCCCTGACATTCCTACCGGAAGTTACAAGCAGTTTTATCTGTGTTTCTTCCTAGGATTAGTTTTTTCTTAGATTTTCTTGGATTTTAAAATTCTATTTGAGTTTTGTCTCTCTTAGAATTAAAAAGGGAGTTTTTTGTGGTTGGTATATTGTTTTTTTTATGTTGATTTAATAAAAATATTTTTATTTATTTATTTTATTTTATTGTGTTTTTTTCTAAATAAAAATGAATAAAAAATTATTTTGCGACCCGGTGGTTGGGGACCACTGACTTATAACATATTAGGCTGTTCTAGTTTTTAGTTTTTTCTACTATTTATTGTACTTTGTTGGGAGCAGCTATTACCCGACAACACTACAAAAAACTGCTCACCCCCAAATCCTCCACATGACACCTGCGCTAACGTCCGAGGACAAAGCTCCGAACTATGGGAGACCCGTGTACTTTCTGCACAGTCTGTGGAATGCACTCCCTGACCACCTGAGGGCGCCACAGACTGTGGATGCTTTTTAAAAAAGCCTTAAAAACCCTTCTTTTTTTTAAAAAAAAGCCTTTTTTTTTTAAGATGGAGTGAAGTGAATGATATTTATATAGCGCTTTTCTCTAGTGACTCTAAGCGCATTTTACATAGTGAAAGCCAATATCTAAGTTACATTTAAACCAGTGTGGGTGGCACTGGGAGCAGGTGGGTAAAGTGTCTTGCCCAAGGACTCAACGGCAGTGACTAAGATGGAAGCAGGGATCGAACCTGGAACCCTCCAGTTGCTACCAACCGAGCTATACCGCCCCACATATATGTGTGCGAGTTTTAGCTATTAGCCTGTTCTAGTTTTTTAGTTTTTTTTTTTTTACTATTTATTTGACTTTGTTGGGAGCGGCTATTTATGGTTTTAGCGTTTTTTGTTTTTTTTAGTAAACTGTAGCACTTTGAAGTTGTTTGCTCAATGTAAAGCACTTTTTTACTCGACAACACTACAAACACTCCGGACTGGCTAACCTCCGAGGACAAAGCTCCAAACTATGGGAGACCGTGGGCTTTCTGCTCCGCCGCTCACAGTCTGTGGAATGCACTGCCTGACCACCTGAGGGCGCCACAGACTGTGGACGCTTTAAAAAAAAAAAAAAAAAAAAGCTTAAAAACCCTTCTTTTAAAAAAAAAAGCCTTTTTTTTAGATGAAGTGGAGTGAATGATATTTATGTAGCGCTTTTCTCTAATGACTCAAAGCACATTTTACAAAGTGAAAGCCAATATTTAAGTTGCATTTGAAGCAGTGTTGGTGGCACTGGGAGCAGGTGGGTAAAGTGTCTTGCCCAAGGACACAACGGCAGTGACTGGGATGGAAGCAGGGATCGAACCTGGAACCCTCCAGTTGCTGGCACGGCCACTCTACCAACCGAGCTATACCGCCCCACATATACAGTATGTGTGCTAGTTCTAGCTATTAGGCTGTTCTAGTTTTTACTTGTTTTTTTTTGAATATTTATTTTACTCTGTTGGGAGCAGCTATTTATGGTTTTAGCATTTTTTTTTTGTTTTTAGTACGCTGTAGCACTTTGAGGTTGTTTGCTCAATGTAAAGCACTTTTTTACTCAACAACACTACAAACACTCCGGACTGGCTAACCTCCGAGGACAAAGCTCCAAACTATGGGAGACCGTGGGCTTTCTGCTCCGCCGCTCACAGTCTGTGGAATGCACTGCCTGACCACCTGAGGGCGCCACAGACTGTGGACGCTTTAAAAAAAAAAAAAAAAAAAAGCTTAAAAACCCTTCTTTTAAAAAAAAAAGCCTTTTTTTTAGATGAAGTGGAGTGAATGATATTTATGTAGCGCTTTTCTCTAATGACTCGAAGCGCATTTTACATAGTGAAACCCAATATCTAGTTTACATTTAAACCAGTGTGGGTGGCACTGGGAGCAGGTGGGTAAAGTGTCTTGCCCAAGGACATAACGGCAGTGACTAAGATGGAAGCAGGGATCGAACCTGGAACCCTCCAGTTGCTACCAAGCGAGCTATACCGCCCCACATATATGTGTGCGAGTTCTAGCTATTAGGCTGTTCTAGTTTTTAGTATTTTTTTTTTTACTATCTATTTGACTTTGTTGGGAGCAGCGATTTATGGTTTGAGCAGTTTTTTTGTTGTAGTGTTTTTTTACTACACTGTAGCACTTTGAGGTTGTTTGGTCAATGTAAAGCACTTTTTTACTCGACAACACTACAAACACTCCGGACTGGCTAACCTCCGCGGACAAAAAGCTCCGAACTATGGGAGACCGTGGGCTTTCTGCTCCGCCGCTCACCGTCTGTGGAATGCTCTCCCTGACCACCTGAGGGCGCCACAGACTGTGGACGCTTTTTTTTTTTTTTAAAAGGCTTAAAAACCCTTCTTTTTAAAGAAAGCCTTTTTTTTTGTTAGATGGAGTGAAGTGAATGATATTTATATAGCGCTTTTCTCTAGTGACTCAAAGCGCATTTTACATAGTGAAACCCAATATCTAAGTTACATTTAAAGCAGTGTGGGTGGCACTGGGAGCAGGTGGGTAAAGTGTCTTGCCCAAGGACACAACGGCAGTGACTAAGATGGAAGCAGGGATCGAACCTGGAACCCTCCAGTTGCTGGCACGGCCACTCTACCAACCGAGGTATACCGCCCCACATATACAGTATGTGTGCTAGTTGTAGCTATTATTAGGCTGTTCTAGTTTTTACTTGGTTTTTTTTTACTATTTATTTGACTTTGTTGGGAGCTGCTATTTATTGTCACTAATGTCTTTGATAATAATACAACAAGTGGACTGTTAACAACCGACATCAGCGACCATCTGCCAGTTTTTACTGTTTATGATGGGAATTACAAGAAGGAAAACATCGACAAAAAGACATTTCAAAGACTATGCACAGAGGAAAGAATAAATTCCCTCCAAGAGGATTTGGGGAGACAAACTTGGGACAATGTATACTTTGAAGATGATGCATATGCGACATTTTTCAACACCTTTTCAACACTCTATGATAAACATTGTCCTGGGAAGGAACTCAGTAAGAAGCAAAAGAAAAACAACCAACCATGGATGACAAAAGGATTGAGAAATGCATGTCACAAAAAAAAATACTTTATATCGAATATTTATAACACAGAGATCCATCGAGGCAGAAAAGAAGTATAAGAAATATAAAAACAAGCTAATTGGTATATTACGGGCAATCTAAGAAGGAATACTACAGTCAATTATTAATCAGGAATAGAAACAATATGAGAGCGACATGGGGCATCCTAAATAGCATCATTAAAAACCCCCCCAGTACTTTCTAGATGGGAATAAAAAAAATGACAATACGAATCAAATAGTTGAACGTTTTAATGACTACTTTGTTAATGTCGGAAAAAATCTGGAACAAAGAATTCCAAAAGCAGGCTATATAAATGTTTATTTATATAGCCCCAAATCACAAATGTCTCAAAGGACTGCACAAATCATTACGACTACAACATCCTCGGAAGAACCCACAAAAGGGCAAGGAAAACTCACACCCAGTGGGCAGGGAGAATTCACATCCAGTGGGACGCCAGTGACAATGCTGACTATGAGAAACCTTGGAGAGGACCTCAGATGTGGGCAACCCCCCCCCCCCTCTAGGGGACCGAAAGCAATGGATGTCGAGCGGGTCTAACATGATACTGTGAAAGTCCAATCCATAGTGGCTCCAACACAGCCGCGAGAGTTCAGTTCAAGCGGATCCAAGACAGCCGCGAGAGTCCCGTCCACAGGAAACCATCTCAAGTGGATCAGCAGCGTAGAGATGTCCCCAACCGACACAGGCGAGCGGTCCATCCTGGGTCTCGACTCTGGACAGCCAGTACTTCATCCATGGTCATCGGACCGGACCCCCTCCACAAGGGAGGGGGGGACATAGGAGAAAGAAAAGAAGCGGCAGATCAACTGGTCTAAAAAGGAGGTCTATTTAAAGGCTAGAGTATACAGATGAGTTTTAAGGTGAGACTTAAATGCTTCTACTGAGGTAGCATCTCCAACTGTTACCGGGAGGGCATTCCAGAGTACTGGAGCCCGAACGGAAAACGCTCTATAGCCCGCAGACTTTTTTTGGGCTCTAGGAATCACTAATAAGCCGGAGTCTTTTGAAGGCAGATTTCTTGCCGGGACATATGGTACAATACAATCGGCAAGATAGGCTGGAGCTAGACCGTGTAGTATTTTATACGTAAGTAGTAAAACCTTAAAGTCACATCTTAAGTGCACAGGAAGCCAGTGCAGGTGAGCCAGTATAGGTGTATATGTATGTATATATGTATATAAAGGTATATACAGTATAGGTATATATGTATGTATATATGTATATAAAGGTATATACAGTATAGGTATATATGTATGTATATAAAGGTATATACAGTATATATGTATGTATATATGTATATAAAGGTATATACAGTATAGGTATATATGTATGTATATATGTATATAAAGGTATATACAGTATAGGTATATATGTATGTATATATGTATATAAAGGTATATACAGTATAGGTATATATGTATGTATATATGTATATAAAGGTATATACAGTACAGGCGTAATGTGATCAAACTTTCTTGTTCTTGTCAAAAGTCTAGCAGCCGCATTTTGTACCAACTGTAATCTTTTAATGCTAGGCATGTTAATAATGACTGAAATAATGAAGTACATGTTAGAAAACTGCTGTGTTACTCACTCATAGGTGTCATTTTGCTATTTTGCTGTAAAGAAGGTCAGTGAATAATTGTATATATTGTGGGCGCTCTGAAGTGGAAAAGGGCGAGGATTAAATAAGCTTTGCTTCTTTCTTCTCCTTTTCGGACATGATGTATTGTGTATTGTGTAACTGATGTATAATGTTGTATGTATGTCATGTTCCAAATAAACTAAGAAAAGAAAGAAAAGGTTTTACATTTTTGTATTTTTTTTTTAGATATATGTGTGATACTTTTAGCTATTAGTCTACTCACTGGCCTATGGGTTAGAGTGTCGGTAGGTTGTGAGTTCAAACCCCGGCCGAGTCATACCAAAGACTATAAAAATGGGAGCCATTACCTCCCTGCTTGGCACTCAGCATCAAGGCTTGGAATTGGGGGGTTAAATCACCATAAATGATTCCCGGGCGTGGCCACTGCTGCTGCTCACTGCTCCCCTCACCTCCCAGGGGGTGAACAAGGGTGATGGGTCAAACGCAGAGGACACATTTCACCACACTTAGTGGGTGTGACTAACTTTTAACATACATTTTTTACTATTTATTTTACTTGTTGGGGGCAACTATTTGTGGTTTTAGCGTTGTTTTTTTAAATGCACCGTAGCACTTTGAGTATGTTTGCGCAATGTAAAGCGCTTTTACAAATAAAAATCTACTATTATGCTACTATTATACTATTATTATTATGCTGCTGATCCGCCTCCGCTTGGGATGGTTTCCTGCTGGCTCCGCTGTGAACGGGACTCTCGCTGCTGTGTCGGATCCGCTTTGGACTGGACTCTCGCGACTGTGTTGGATCCATTATGGATTGAACTTTCACAGTATCATGTTAGACCCGCTCGACATCCGTTGCTTTCCTCCTCTCCAAGGTTCTCATAGTCATCATTGTCACCGACGTCCCACTGGGTGTGAGTTTTCCTTGCCCTTATGTGGGCCTACCGAGGATGTCGTGGTGGTTTGTGCAGTCCTTTGAGACACTAGTGATTTAGGGCTATATAAGTAAACATTGATTGATTGATTGATTGATTATTATTGTTATTATTGACTCTGCCGCTCACTGCTCCCCTCACCTCCTAGTGTGTGTGTGATTATCATTGGTACTTTAACATCACTTTTTTTATTTTTATTTTTATTTTTTATTATTTATTTTTCCTGTTGGGGGCAGTTATTTGTGGTTTTAGCTTTGTTTTTTTTTTGTTTTTGTTTTTTAAGTGCATTGTAGCACTTTGAGGTTGTTTGCTCAATGTAAAGCGCTTTTACAAACAACATCTAATATTATTTTTATTATTATTATTATTATTGTTATTATTATTATCCAATCCACTTTATTCATATAGCACATTTCAACAACAAAAAAACGTTTCCAAAGTGCTGCACAGCCATGTTAAAAACAATATTAAAAACAATATTACGCTCCCCCAATGACTGAATAAAAACAATAAATAAACAAATATAAAAAAAATTGGCCCTAGTGTGTGAATGTTGTCTGTCTATCTGTGTTGGCCCTGCGATGAGGTGGCGAGTTGTCCAGGGTGTACCCTGCCTTCCGCCCGATTGTAGCTGAGATAGGCGCCAGCGCCCCCCGCCACCCTGAAAGGGGATAAGCGGTAGAAAATGGATGGAAAAAAAATATAAAAATAAATATGATTAAAAACAATTTTAAAGGGTAAAAGAAATTGAAACAGTAAAATAGAAATCAAATTGTACTAAAAAACACAAAGGACAACAGAGGACCACACAACTCACATAGTGTGAAAGGCCAAAGAATAATAGTATTATATTAATATTATTATTTTAATATATTATTATATTAATGTTATTATTATCCCAAAGGGAATCAGCGGTAGAATGGATGGATTATTATTATTATTATTATTATCATTATTATGATTCTTATTATTATTGTTGTTGTTGTTGACTCTCCTATCCTGCAGGGGGCAGCATTGCAGTGTCAACACGGCGCAAATGGCGGGAAGAGTGAGAGAGATGGTCACTTCCGGTTAGAACGTCGACCTGTCCTCCACTTTTCTTTAAATTTCACTCCCTTAACACCCCGCGCTGTGGTAATTTATTATTTTATTTATGGCTTAAAAAAAAACCCACGACGTTGTTTTTAGCGCGTTGAAATGGCGGACGACGACATTGACTACAATATCGTGTTTCCGGATGCGGAACTGTCAGGTGGGCGCCACGCCGCTAGCATGGCGTGCTAATGATAGCCGACACTTTGTTTGACATTCTTCATTAATTCACGAGAAATAAACTCATGTTGTGTTTTTGTCTTCTCGCCAGAGGCACAGTGGCGGGGGAGGAAGGCGCCGGTGGTGATCTTGCTGGGCTGGGCAGGCTGCAGGGACAAACACCTCAGCAAGTACAGCTCCATCTACAACAAGCAGGTACAATTCTTTTTTTTTTTTTTTAATAATAATAACATCATAGTACTGTCAAAGTGATACATTACAATTCTAAATTTCCCGCGAAGTATCCTGTTGAAAACTTCGTGATATGATGACGCATGTGATGACGTGTGCACGTGACGTCACTGGTTGTAGCGGACATGTTCTTCCAGCCCGATCCATTATGCTTTAATCGCATAATTCCACAGTATTCTGGACAACTGTGTTGCTGAATGTTTTGCAATTTGTTCAATGAATAATGGAGACATCAAAGAAGAAAGATGTAAGTGGGAAGCAGTGTATTGCGGCCGCCTTTAGCAACACAAACAAAGCCGGTGTTTCCTTGTAGGGCTGGGCGATATATCGATATATATACTGGACGACAGGGCATCAGGTAGCCCGTAAGGCAGGGGCGTCACTAGACCTAATACTGTACTGGGGCACAAATAATTCATGTGAGCGTGCAAATATTTTTAGCACTTATCATAAAAAATACATAAATGGTGCTTTAAACTATGAAATCATATCAGATGATGTTGTATGGATCTTTGATGAACCACCTGAAATTAACTCATGCATTTCAATCAATCAATGTTTACTTATATAGCCCTAAATCACTAGTGTCTCAAAGGGCTGCACAAACCACTACGACATCCTCGGTAGGCCCACATAAGGGCAAGGAAAACTCACACCCAGTGGGACGCCGGTGACAATGATGACTATGAGAACCTTGGAGAGGAGGAAAGCAATGGATGTCGAGCGGGTCTAACATGATACTGTGAAAGTTCAATCCATAATGGATCCAACACAGTCGCGAGAGTCCAGTCCAAAGCGGATCCGACACAGCAGCGAGAGTCCCGTTCACAGCGGAGCCAGCAGGAAACCATCCCAAGCGGAGGCGGATCAGCAGCGCAGAAATGTCCCCAGCCGATACACAGGCAAGCAGTACATGGCCACCGGATCGGACCGGACCCCCTCCACAAGGGAGAGTGGGACATAGGAGAAAAAGAAAAGAAACGGCAGATCAACTGGTCTAAAAAGGGAGTCTATTTAAAGGCTAGAGTATACAAATGAGTTTTAAGGTGAGACCTTTGACCTACTTGTGCACTTTTTTACTCCAGACTTCTAAACTGCTGCTGGTAAAAGCAAAAAGGAAGACCAATGAATCTTTTTGAAATATTTATTTGCAGTAATCATCTGCAAATTTAACACCTACAAAAGTAAAACAAAAAATAAAGCACCCCTACATCTCTGGGTTCTTTTATATTATTTAATTTCCATTTATGGCAATGTGGCAAATCCTATTTCAGATACACAAAACTATCAAATATACACAAAACAATAAAGCCACAGTAGTAGAATAAATGAACAACTGTTGTGTGTCTGTTCAGGGAATCATTTTCTGAGAAGTAAAGTGTAACGTCTCCTTTTCATTTTTGCAAAGTGGTCAATCACTCTGGACAGACATGGAAATATTACAGTAACTGTTATACAGTTGACCACTGGTTCCCAACTGGACATAAAAGTGGATTGTGTGTCATTTTCAGTCACATGTGTGCATGGAAAAAAAAAAGTTTAGGGAGGAAAAAAATCAAATTGTGGCAACAAAACCAGATATTTTTAGCCATTTTTCTAGTGACTATTTGAGTATTTTATCAAAAGGCAAAGCGACTAACAAGTTGGAGGAGGACTCAGGACAGACATGGAAATATATTTTTTAAAAATCTAAATGGGGCAACAAAACCCGATATTTTCAGCCATCTTTCTGAAAACAAATACAGAAATGTTACTATTTTTTTCTGGAAACAAAAGATGCTACAGCTGTAGCCATTTTTCTGCTGACAAAACAAGATTATTTTAGCGATTAACAAGACAAGTCTACTGTGCTATTTTTCTGTCAAATAAACTTGAATGATTTAAAAATGTGGCTCACGACTTGATGATATGGAAAAATGTTTTTCTTCCTGAAGATAAAGCATTTGACTCACACATGCTGACTCCAAATCATCATTGATGCAGAAGCAGCAGACAATAACCAACATGATGTTTCATGTTCATTGGAAATTCCCCCGACAGCTCGTACAGCAAATGAATATGTTTGTCTTGATACAAGGAATAACGTTAGCTAACTTAGCATCAACTTAAGACAATGATGTTGCCTAGCTAGCTAGGACTTCACTTACATCTCTCATTCCTGCTGCTTCTTCTCTGCTGCGGGCCAATAACTTTCTTAAATCCATCTAGGAGTTACAATTTGAGTCAAATCAAAATCAAAATATTGTAATTAACAAATTGTTGTTGGCTAACGTTACCTACCTCAGCAGTGATTCTCATCCTCTCTTTCTCTCTTTCAACAGAAGTCTAGATCCACACGTGAATAAATTACCATATAAATTAGCCATGTGCTCATTGTTTAGTGGAGTGAATACAGTAGCAAACAATTACCATACTAGGTAGTATGTGCGCTGTTGTCTGTTATGTAGACTTAAAACTCTGAAGCGTTTTTTTTATTGGTGAAATTTTTACTGGGGCAGTGCAGATCAACAGTGGGGCACGTGCCCCAGTGAAATATGTCTGGCGACGCCCCTGCCGTTCTAAAAATAGCTCAAATAGCAGCACTAACCAGTGAGCTGCCTCTATTTCCTAAATCAGGGGTGCCCACACTTTTTCTGCAGGCGAGCTACTTTTCAATTGACCAACTCGAGGGGATCTACCTCATTTATATATATCATTTATATTTATTTATTTATGAAAGAGACATTTTTGTAAACAAGTTAAATGTGTTTAATGATAATACAAGCATGTGTAACACATATAGATGTCTTTCTTTCACAAAGACAAGAATATAAGTTGGTGTATTACCTGATTCTGATGACTTGCATTGATTGGAATCAGACAGTAATGATGATAACGCCCACATTTTCAAATGGAGGAGAAAAAAAGTTGTCCTTTCTGTACAATACCACATGAAAGTGGTTGGTTTTTGGCATCTAATTCATCCAGCTTCCATACACTTTACAAGAAAAACATTGGCGGCAAATTCCGTAGCTTGCTTGATTGACATTCACGGCACCCGAGGGTCTTGTGAGATGACGCTGGCTGCTGCCAGTTCATTATTATGAAAAAATGACAGAGAGGAAGGCGAGAAACACTTTTTATTTCAACAGACTTTTGCGCCGTCCCTTCCGTCAAAACTCTAAAGGCCGACTGCACATTTCCTATCTTCACAATAAAAGCCCTGCTTCATGCTGCCTGCGCTAACAAAATAAGAGTCTCGGAAAGCTGGCGTGCACAAGTGATGTGCACGTCAGCTTTCTGAGGGATCGCTTGTGCACGCCAGTTTTCCGAGACTCTGTATTTAGTTAGCGCAGGCAGCATGAAGCAGGGCTTTTATTGTGAAGATAGGAAATGTGCAGTCAGCCTTTAGAGTTTTGACGGAAGGTACGGCGCGAGATGATCTTGCAGCAGCCAGCGTCATCTCACAAGACCCTCCGGTACCGTGAATGTCATTTAAGTGACGTCTTGGTGAAGATTGATGATCACTCATTTTTAGGTCTATTTTTTTAAAAAGCCTGGCTCGAGATCGACTGACACACCCCCCGCGGTCGACTGGTAGCTCGCGATCGACCTAATGGGCACCCCTGTCCTGAATAGTATTTATTTACTAGCAAGCTGGTCTCGCTTTGCTTGACATTTTTAATTCTAAGAGAGACAAAACTCAAATAGAATTTGAAAATCCAAGAAAATATTTTAAAGACTTGGTCTTCACTTGTTGAAATAAATTCATTTATTTTTTTACTTTGCTTCTTATAACTTTCAGAAAGACAATTTTAGAGAAAAAATACAACCTTAAAAATGATTTTAGTATTTTTAAACCTTTTTAACTTTTAAATTCCTTCCTCTTCTTTCCTGACAATTTAAAACAAATTTCAAGTGAATAGATTTTTTTTATTGTAAAGAAAAATAAATTTTTTCGAATTTAATTCTTCATTTTAGCTTCTGTTTTTTCGACGAAGAATGTTTGTGAAATATTTCTTCAAACTTACTATGATTAAAATTTAAAAAAATTATTCTGGCAAATCTAGAAAATTTGTAGATTCAAATTTAAAGTCTTTTGAATTTCATTTAAAATTTTTGTTTTGGAAAATCTATAAGAAATAACGATTTGTCTTTGTTAGAAATATAGCTTGGCCCAATGTGTTATATATTCTAACAAAGTGCAGATTGTATTTTAACCTATTTAAAACATGTCATCAAAATTTTAAAATTAATCTTAATCAGGAAAAATGACTAATGATGTTCCATAAGTTCTTTTTTAAATTTTTTCAAAAAGATTCGAATTAGCTAGTTTTTCTTTTCATTTTTTTCGGTTGAATTTTGAATTTTAAACAGTCGAAATTGAAGCTAAACTATGTTTCAAAATTTAATTTCCATGTTTTTCTTGTTTTCTCCTCTTTTAAAAAGTTCAATTAAGTGTTTTTTCATCATTTATTCTCTACAAAGAACCTTCCGTAAAAGGAAAAAAAATGTACGACAGAACGACGGACAGAAATACCCATTTTTTTAATATATATATAGATTTATTTATCAAAGGTAAATTGAGCAAATTGGCTATTTCTGGCAATTTATTTAAGTGTGTATCAAACTGGTAGCCCTTGGCCTTAATCAGTACCCAAGAAGTAGCTCTTGCTTTCAAAAAGGTTGCTGACTCCTGATGTCCCGATCCGATATTGATATCGGAAATCGGTCCGATATTAGCCAAAAAAGTGAATATCGGATTTTAGCGGACTGTATCTAAAAACTCCGATATAAGCTGTCCATTTGCCGCTGCAGCACTTCTATAATAGGTGACTGGTTTGATCACACTCCAACATTGTAGGTGGCGGCAATGCCCCTTAATTAACGTTGGTGGCGGCCGCGGAAAAAGAGCGTCTCTGATCCAGCACGCACAGCCCACGTGATCACAACAACGACAACGCGTTTGCTCAGCAAAGTATAGTGATGTCGGCTGTGTGGAAGTATTTTAACTCACAGCATGCCGAAATGCTTATCTTCTTAAAAAAAAATCTCCACATTATGCTCGGACTGCAGAAAGTGGAGAAGGAGGAGGAGGAGTAGTAAGGGTAGTCAGCACTGACTGATTATTATTAGTTTTATGCTCTTGTTATTAGAGTGATATGTTTGTGTTTACACTATTCTTCAGTGAAGACTAAGAGTAATTACTACATTGTTTTGGGCATAGTCAGTCAGTGAAACTGGAGCTGTGAACTCTTAATTTGGAGCAGTTGGACAGTGGACAATATTGTGTTGTTTTTGTGGTTTTTGTCCCTGCCCACAGTTGTTTCCAACATATGCTGACAGTAAAAAAATAACTGAAGTGAACTTGAATTGTTTGCACTTTAAAACGTTTTTTGTTTTTTTTTATTGGATTTATTTAGGTTATTTTTCAGGGTCTTCTAATTTATTTTTAATTTATTCTTTTCAATTTTATAATTATGTTGGTATTAATAGTTATTTTGCACTTTAAATATAACATTTTGTTTTTATTGGATTTGTTGAGGTAATACTCTTATGTTGAAGGTTAAAATTTATGTAACCACTTGGCTAATAATAAATGGGTCAGTTTTTCCTATACCTACTCTTGCTGACTATTGTTTTCTGTTTTAACACTACAACATCAGTAACAGTAACATCACTTTATCAAGCCTTTTCTAACATTATACAAAACAAAATAAGGAATAAATATATGTATGATTCGTGCCTATATCGTATCGTATTGATATCGGTATCGGCAAATACTCAAGGCTACAATATCGGTATCGTATCGGAAGTGAAAAAGTTGTATCGGGACATCCCTAATTGCGGGTTTGTCTCCGTGCGATATAGTAAATAACTATATCGTAATATTCGAGTATACGTTCTCACGCAGTTGCTTTTAGCTGCGAGCTACACTGCAGGCTTTTCTCACTCTTTCCGGTCTCTCCTTCTCACGGACAAGCAGGCGCACATTCTTAATAAGTCACATACTGTCACGTCATACGTAACATATGTACACTCCTTCGCAGAGCAGAGAGGTGCAGACTGGGCTACATTAGCTGCTATATTAGTCGTACAAGAGAAAGTAGGTGGGGATCTGCTAATAAATGAAGGAAGACTTAATTCCCAATTAAAACAGCATTGTTCCATAGTCTGGCGGTGGTTTGGCTTCAAGTGGGAAAATGTTGAACAGACAAGCGTAATTTGTCAAGTGTGGGGCACAAGCGTTGCTATAAAAAGTAGCATTACTGCTAATATGTAGCATCATTTGAAAAGTCACTCGCTAGAGAATAAAGAGAATTTCATAACCATAGTACAGGGGTGGGCATTACGTCGATGGCGATCGACTGGTCGATCTCGGAGGGTGTGTCAGTCGATCTCAAGCCAGACATTAAAAAATAGACATAAAAATGAGCAATCATCAATCATACCAAGACTTCACTTTCGTCAGTTGTTTGACATTCTCGGCACCCGAGGAGCTTGTGAGATGACGCTGGCTGCTGCGAGCTCATATTTAAGAAAAAAATCACTAACAGGGCGGATGCAGAGAAACGCATTTTATTTCTAGAGACTCCGTACCTACTGTCAAAACTCTAAAGACCGACTGCACAGTTCCTGTCTTCACCATAAAAGACCTGTTTCATCCTGCCTGTGCTAACAAAATAAGAGTCTCAGAAAGCTAGCGTGCACAAGCTAGCAAGCTATGGAGTTTGATGCCAATGTATTTCTCCCTCCGCCCTCAGCGACCGCTTTCTCACTTGCTTGCCCACCCGCACACTCACTGACGTCACTCACCTGCTGCCAGACAGTAAAGGGCCACACACATATGCTACTCTCATAACAAAGTGTTTAAAAAGGAGTATGCAAGTTGGACAAATGAGATGCCAAATCCAACCACTTTCATGTGGTATTGGACAGAAAGGAGGACTTTTTTTTCCTCCATTTGAAAATGTGGACGTTATCATCATTACTGTCTGATTCCAATCAATGCAAATCATCAGAATCAGGTATAACACCAACTTATATTCTTGTCTTCATGAAATAAATGAATCTATGTGTGTTAAACATGCTTGTATTATCATTAAACACCATTAACTTGTTAACAAAAATGTCTCTTTCATAAATAAATAAATATAAATTATAAATAGGAATGAGGTAGATCTCCTCGACTTGGTCAATTGAAAAGTAGCTCGCCTGCAGAAAAAGTGTGAGCGCCCCTGCCATAGTAACATACCACATAGTGAAGGATGAATACTATTTGATTTCCTATTATGCAGCTCATTTTTATTTGACACTTAAAATGTGTCTGACAATCCTGCACTTTATGTTTTGGGAATGACTTGAATGCTTAATAACTTTAATAAATACACTTTTGGTCGATTGACTTAGTTGTGATCTCCCTCTCTGCATGAAAGTTTCAAAGTAGCATATATGAGTGCAGTGTGAAGAAGAATGTTTGAATGTAGACACATAGCCCACTCTGTTTTGTTCCTGGTCTGAGCTGCTGTGACGTAGACTACCCTAATAACTCCTAGAACACCCGAGAAGCGCAGATATCAAACATCAAAATACTTCCTATAGTTCAAGGAAGTATATATGTATATTAGGGGTGTGGGAAAAAATCGATTCAAATACAAATCGAATCGTTTACGTTGTACGATTCAGAATCCATCCATCTTTATCCGCTTATCCGAGGTCAGGTCGCGGGGGCAACAGCCTAAGCAGGGAAACCCAGACTTCCCTTTCCCCAGCCACTTCGTCTAGCTCTTCCCGGGGGATCCCGAGGCGTTCCCAGGCCAGCCGGGAGACATAGTCTTCCCAACGTGTCCTGGGTCTTCCCCGTGGCCTACCGGTTGGACGTGCCCTAAACACCTCCCTAGGGAGGCGTTCGGGTGGCATCCTGACCAGATGCCCGAACCACCTCATCTGGCTCCTCTCCATGTGGAGGAGCAGCGGCTTTACTTTGAGTTCCTCCCGGATGGCAGAGCTTCTCACCCTATCTCTAAGGGAGAGACCCAAACTCATTTGGGCCGCTTGTACCCGTGATCTTATCCTTTCGGTCATGACCCAAAGCTCATGACCATAGGTGAGGATGGGAACGTAGATCGACCGGTAAATTGAGAGCTTTGCCTTCCGGCTCAGCTCCTTCTTCACCACAACGGATCGGTACAACGTCCGCATTACTGAAGACGCCGCACCGATCCGCATGTCGATCTCACGATCCACTCTTCCACCACTCGTGAACAAGACTCCTAGGTACTTGAACTCCTCCACTTGGGGCAGGGTCTCCTCCCCAACCCGATTCTCACGATTCAGAATCGATTCTCGTTTTAAAAAAAATCTATTTATTTTTTAAATTTTTCTTTTCTTTTTAATCAATCCAACAAACCACTACACAACAATACCATAACAATGTAATCCAATTCCAAAACCAAACCTGACCCAGCAACACTCAGAACTGCAATAAACAGAGAAATCGAGAGGAGACACAAACACCACACAGAACAAACCAAAAGTAATGAAACAAAAATGAATATTATCAACAACAGTATCAATATTAGTTATAATTTCAGCATAGCAGTGATTAAAAATCCCTCATTGACATTATCATTAAGACGTTTATAAAAATAATAAAAAAGAACAATAGTGTCACAGTGGCTTACACTTGCATGGCATCTCATAAGCTGGACAACACACTGTGTCCAATGTTTTCACAAAGATAAAATAAGTCATATTTTTGGTTCGGTTAATAGTTAAAACAAATTTACATTATTGCAATCAGTTGATAAAACATTGTCCTTTACAATTATAAAAGCTTTTTTTTTTTGCAAAAATCTACTACTCTGCTAGCATGTCAGCAGACTGGGGTAGAACCTGCTGGAATCTATGTATTGAATGAATACACAATCCTTTTGAATTGGAAAAATATCGTTTTTGAATCGAGAATCGAATCGAATCGAAAAATCGATATATTATCGAATCGTGACCCCAAGAATCGATATTGAATCGAATCGTGGGACACCCAAAGATTCACAGCCCTAATATATATATATATATATATATTATATATATATATATATATATATATATATATATATATATATATATATATATATATATATATATATATATATATGGTACTTAAATAATCTTTCGACACAAGTGCAAATGAAAATACAATGCACAACTGTAGTCATATTTTTTGTGCTTAAGAAACTTCTCTATGACTTTACCTCAGACCTGGGCAAAAATACGGCCCACGGCCTATTAAGATCTTCAACCCGGCCCCCTGGACGTTCTTCATAATTTTTTTTAGACCTTTAACATCAACACAATATTTGCCATTATGACATGCAGTGTTGTTTGTAAATGACCGTCAGTCTTGAACTATAGGAAGTATTTTGGTGTTTGATATCTGCGCTTCTCGGGTGGTCTTAGAGTTATTAGGGCAGGGGTGCCCACACTTTTTCTGCAGGCGAGCTACTTTTCAATTGACCAACTCGAGGGGATCTACCTCATTTATATATATCATTTATATTTATTTATTTATGGAAGAGACATTTTTATAAACAAGTTAAATGTGTTCAATGATAATACAAGCATGTGTAACACATATAGATGTCTTTCTTTCACGAATACAAAAATATAAGTTGGTGTATTACCTGATTCTGATGACTTGCATTGATTGGAATCAGACAGTAATGATGATAACGCCCACATTTTCAAATGGAGGAGAAAAAAAGTTGTGCTTTCTGTACAATACCACATGAAAGTGGTTGGTTTTTGGCATCTAATTCATCCAGCTTCCATACACTTTACAAGAAAAACATTGGCGGCAAATTCCGTAGCTTGCTTGATTGACATTCACGGCACCCGAGGGTCTTGTGAGATGACGCTGGCTGCTGCCAGTTCATTATTGTGAAAAAATGACAGATAGGAAGGCGAGAAACACTTTTTATTTCAACAGACTTCCGCGCCGTCCCTTCCGTCAAAACTCTAAAGGCCGACTGCACATTTCCTATCTTCACAATAAAAGCCCTGCTTCATGCTGCCTGCGCTAACAAAATAAGAGTCTCGGACTTGTGCACGCCGGCTTTCTGAGGGATCGCTTGTGCACGCCAGTTTTCCGAGACTCTGTATTTAGTTAGCGCAGGCAGCATGAAGCAGGGCTTTTATTGTGAAGATAGGAAATGTGCAGTCGGCCTTTAGAGTTTTGACGGAAGGTACGGCGCGAGAGTCTGTTGAAATAAAAAGTGTTTCTCGCCTTCCTATCTGTCATATTTTCAGAATAAGTATCTTGCAGCAGCCAGCGTCATCTCACAAGACCCTCCGGTACCGTGAATTTCATTTAAGTGACGTCTTGGTGAAGATTGATGATCACTCATATTTAGGTCTATTTTTTTTAAAAGCCTGGCTGGAGATCGACTGACACACCCCCCGCGGTCGACTGGTAGCTCGCGATCGACGTAATGGGCACCCCTGTATTAGGGTAATCGACGTCACAGCAGCTCAGACCAGTAACAAAGCAGAGTGGGCGGGGTTTAATTTCAGAGCAGCCGGCCCCAAAACGGGTGTGTCAGGAACAGATGCGGAAGCAAATTTATACAACGAATTCCTGCATAAAAGTGATAATATAACACATTGTACGTAGACATTGGTGAGGTCACACACTGGTGTTGGTGGAGAAGGCCTGGCTCTCAGTCTCCTCTCTAATTCATCCCAAAGGTCTTCTATTGGGTTCAGGTCAGGACTCTGTGCAGGCCAGTCAAGTCCATCCACACCTGACTCTGTCATCCATGTCTTTATGGACCTTGCTTTGTGCACTTGTGCACAGTCATGTTGGAAGAGGAAAGGGCCCGCTCCAAACTGTTCCCACAAGGTTGGGAGCATGGAATTGTCCAAAATGTTTTGGTTTCGTGGAGCATTTAAAGGTCCTTTCACTGGAACTAACTCCTGAAAAACAACCCCGCACCATAATTCCTCCTAAACCAATTTTCACACTCGGCACAATGCAACCTCCAAACCCAGACTGGTCCACCCGATTGCCAGATGGAAAAGTGTGATTCATCACTCCGGAAAAGGCCCAAGTGATTAGGACACCTGATTCTCAACATTTGGATGGGTGGCCAAATGCTTTTGGCAACATAGTGTAGCTTGCGTCTGATCTTGTTCTTTTTTGTCAACAGGGATGTGTCACCATCCGCTACACGGCTCCTCTCAAGACCGTCTTCATCTCGGAGTCGTTGGGCTACAAAGAACTTAAACATTCCGCCCTCAAGTTGCTGGAGATGCTCTATGACTACGAGGTGGAACACAGTCCTATTTTCTTTCACGTGTTTAGTAACGGCGGCTTCATGCTGTACAGATATATTCAAGAGCTTTTACGCAAGGAACAACAGTTTAGCTCGCTGAGTGTCGCCGGGGCCATTGTGGACAGCGCCCCCGGGAGCGCCAACGTGCCGGGGGCCGTGCGGGCGCTGACCGCCACACTGGGGCCCAAAGTAAGTCCCGTTTTGAAGTACCTCCTGCTGGCGCTCTTCGCGGCGACTGTTTTCCTCTTGCGAGTCGTGTTATACCCGCTGACCAAGTACGTGCACAAGAACCACTACGACGCCGTTCGAGAGCGGCCGCCCGCCTGGCCCCATTTCTTCCTGTACTCCGGCGCCGATCAGGTGATCAGGCCGAGCGACGTCCGGCTCTTTGTGGACGCGCTCCGTTCGAAAGGTGTTCCGGTGGACTTGTACGATTTTGTCTCCAGCGCGCATGTGAGTCACCTTCGGGAGTTCCCGGAGCGTTACATGTGCAAATGTCGCGACTTCCTCGCCGCGTGCATGGAAGACGGAGACGGGACGCATGTCGGGAGAAGACGCCGACTTCAGGATCAGTAAATGCGCTGAAAAGATTGTCTTCAGTAAGACAGAAATCAAGTCGTAGGATCATGTTTTTTCGGTTATTCAGCCGTAAAATTGCTTTGTTTTTGTTGTAGTCGTTTTCACGTCCACTGAAGTGCTTTTAGGACACACACCAGGTAGTGGCTACACACTGGATACATGTGGCTTAGGGAAATAAAAATGCTTTTAATATGAATGCATCGTTGGTACAGTAGATACTTGTGATTTTCTCAGAAGAATGTTTACACAGCGTCACCCTGAGACAGAGACTCGTGCGTCCTAAAGACCGGACACCCCATCCATCCATCTTCTTCCGCTTATCGAGGTCGGGTCGCAGTGGCAGCAGCTTAAGCAGGGAGGCCCAGACGATCCTCTCCCCAGCCACTTAGTCCAACTCTTCTCGGGGAATCCCGAGGCGTTCCCAGGCCAGCCGGGAGACATAGCCTTCCCAACGTGTCCTGGGTCTTCCCCGTGGCCTCCTACCGGTCGGACATGCCCGAAACACCTCCCTAGAGAGGCGTTAGGGTGGCATCCTGACCAGATGCCAGAACTGCTTCATCTGGCTCCTCTTGACGTGGAGGAGCAGCGGCTTTACTTTGAGTTCCTCCCGGATGGCAGAGCTTCTCACCCTATCTCTAAGGGAGAGACCCAAACTCATTTCGGCCGCTTGTACCCGTGATCTTGTCCAAAGCTCATGACCATAGGTGAGGATGGGAACGTAGATCGACCGGTAAATAGAGAGCTTTGCCTTCCGGCTCAGCTCCTTCTTCACCACAACAGATCGATAGTGTCCGCATTACTGAAGACGCCGCACCGATCCGCCTGTCGTTCCCACGATCCACTCTTCCCTCACTCATGAACAAGACTCCTAGGTACTTGAACTCCTCCACTTGGGGCAGGGTCTCCTCCCCCAACCCGGAGATGGTACTCCACCCTTTTCCGGGCGAGAACCATGGACTCGGACCTGGAGGTGCTGATTCTCATTCCGGTCGCTTCACCGGACACCCCACACCCACAAAAACAACCTGGTGTATGCTATCCAGAGTCATGATGAATGCACTGATTTGAAACAAAACCACCACTAAGTCGAGAAAATAAATATTCAGTCTAAGCCTGGGCCCCTGGAGGGGGGTCCAGACTGAGGCCAAGGGAAAAAAAGCAACCCTTAAAGCCATAGCACACATAAACGTGTGTTAGAGGGAAAGATCAAAGGACATTAAAGACATTAAAAAGGAAGACATGATGCAACCATCCACTTTGACACACAGCCACAAAAGTAAAACAAGAAACTTAAACAAAAACATATACACTGTGGTGGTTTCTGCGGTGTTCCATGCCATCGTCTGCTGGGCAAGGGGAGCATGGCTGGAGACAGGAGCAGACCCAACAAAGCAACCAAGAGAGCCGACTCCACCCTCGGCCGCCCACCAACTCTCGGCCAGTGTCCAGTCCGCATGGATGAGCGAGGATGCGCCCAAGGAGACAGAGGTGTCCGATATCTGCTCAGCGCCAGCGCCGCACCCCTGTCTCTTCCTCCGAATCCCCTGCAGTCTCTCCAAACAGACTCTGGTGTGGCAGAGACCCAGCAGCTGGTCTCCATGGCCAACAGGCTCCCGGGAGCGAGATCCAGAAGTTCACAAAAAAAGCACTGGAGAAAGATGCTTTTCAAGGACAAACATCACTCCTCCGAGAACAAACATGTCCCAGATTCTGGACAGGAAGGACGTGTGGTACGAAAGAGGGGTGAAGGAAGCCATCCCTGAACAGAAGAAGTCGCCTGCTACACCACCTGTCTCCCACATACAACACTGTCCTTTCAACCTTTCATAAAAGACTGCGGTTTAGCCTCCAACAAATTACAGGAATTAGAAACATTCTGCTTACAGAAGCTCCTCTGTGCCATTTGTTTACAACTGAATGATTGCGACTATTTTGGACTGATAGTGGTCGATCCACACAATACTTCATCGCTAACGGGCGGATTATTCACTACCACGACTGTCGTTGGCACTGACACTGGGACTGCTTGTTTGCCTTAAAACAGTTGTCTCTCGCACTATAATATGGCGAAACTATCCTTGCCCTGACACAGCCTCCTGGTGTTGGAGTATAAATACTGGGGGTTTTGGCACCAGCTACTATAGACTAGATCTGACCAGTCTAAGTCTAAGAAGAGATCTGACCAATCTAAGACGAGATCTGACCAATCTAAGACGAGATCTGACCAATCTGAGTATAAGACGAGATGTGACCGGTCCAAGACGAGATTTGACCAGTCTAAGTCTTAAACTAGATGTGACCAATCTAAGTCTAAGACTAGATGTGACCAATCTAAGTCTAAGACTAGATGTGACCAATCTAAGTCTAAGACTAGATCTGACCAGTCTAAGTCTAAGACTAGATCTGACCAGTCTAAGTCTAAGACTAGATCTGACCAGTCTAAGTCAAAGAGGAGATGTGACCAATCTAGTTCTAAGACAAGATGTGACCACTCTAAGTCTAAGACGAGATGTGACCAGTCTAAGACGAGATGTGACCAATCTGAGTATAAGACGAGATGTGACCGGTCCAAGACGAGATTTGACCAGTCTAAGTCTTAAAGTAGATGTGACCAATCTAAGTCTAAGACTAGATGTGACCAATCTAAGTCTAAGACTAGATCTGACCAGTCTAAGTCGAAGAGGAGATGTGACCAATCTAAGACAAGATGTGACCACTCTAGGTCTAAGACGAGATCTGACCAATCTAAGACGAGATGTGACCAGTCTAAGACGAGATGTGACCAATCTGAGCATAAGACGAGATGTGACCAGTCCAAGACGAGATTTGACCAGTCTAAGTCTTAAACTAGATGTGACCTGTCTAAGACGAGATGTGACCAATCTGAGTATAAGACGAGATGTGACCGGTCCAAGACGAGATTTGACCCGTCTAAGTCTTAAACTAGATGTGACCAATCTAAGTCTAAGACTAGATGTGACCAATCTAAGTCTAAGACTAGATCTGACCAGTCTAAGTCGAAGAGGAGATGTGACCAATCTAGGTCTAAGACAAAATGTGACCACTCTAAGTCTAAGACGAGATCTGACCAATCTAAGACGAGATCTGACCAATCCAAGACGAGATGTGACCAATCTGAGTATAAGACGAGATGTGACCAGTCTAAGACGAGATGTGACCAATCTGAGTATAAGACGAGATGTGACCGGTCCAAGACGAGATTTGACCCGTCTAAGTCTTAAACTAGATGTGACCAATCTAAGTCTAAGACTAGATGTGACCAATCTAAGTCTAAGACTAGATCTGACCAGTCTAAGTCGAAGAGGATATGTGACCAATCTAGGTCTAAGACAAGATGTGACCACTCTAAGTCTAAGAAGAGATCTGACCAATCTAAGACGATGTGACCAATCTGAGTATAAGACGAGATGTGACCGGTCCAAGACGAGATTTGACCAGTCTAAGTCTTAAACTAGATGTGACCAATCTAAGTCTAAGACTAGATCTGACCAGTCTAAGTCAAAGAGGAGATGTGACCAATCTAGTTCTAAGACAAGATGTGACCACTCTAAGTCTAAGACGAGATCTGACCAATCTAAGACGAGATGTGACCAGTCTAAGACGAGATGTGCCCAATCTGAGTATAAGACGAGATGTGACCGGTCCAAGACGAGATTTGACCCGTCTAAGTCTTAAACTAGATGTGACCAATCTAAGTCTAAGACTAGATGTCACCTATCTAAGTCAAAGACTAGATCTGACCAGTCTAAGTCGAAGAGGAGATGTGACCAATCTAGTTCTAAGACAAGATGTGACCACTCTAAGTCTAAGACGAGATCTGACCAATCTAAGACGAGATGTGACCAGTCTAAGACGAGATGTGACCAATCTGAGTATAAGACGAGATGTGACCGGTCCAAGATGAGATTTGACCCGTCTAAGTCTTAAACTAGATGTGACCAATCTAAGTCTAAGACTAGATGTGACCAATCTCAATTTAAGACGAGATGCGAACAGTCCAGTTGCGATCGATTGAATGTCCTGAGAATTCAATGACCTGATGAATGAGAAAATCTATAGACAGTATAGTTCAATGTGCTCCAAAAAGTACCAATGCACACTCGTGACTAACTTTAACAAAATAATGACTACACTAAATAAATAGCCTCAGAAAGTAATTTCTTGACAGAAGAAATTCAATTTAAAAATATTGTTCTGGTTAATTAAAAGCTGTATTACTTGATTTCAGTACTCAAATATATTTTATTTTCTACTGTTGTCACGCAAACTCACTTATTGTTTTCATATTTCTTGGATTATCGATATGTAAGAGAGCACATTCTGTAAGTTTAATGTGCGCTATCGTTTTAATCTAAAACGGTAATACAGGGTTTGTCATGGTACCATTAGTCGGTAAATCCCTTGCGAGGCTCTCTCGTTGCCGGAATCTAATCTCTCAGAGACAAACAAACTTCTTGCACCGTTTGGAAGCAAGAAACAAAGAAACCATACATGGTACTTTATTAATGCCGGCAAAATGATTGCGTTCCTTCATCGTTCCATTCATTTACTTATTGAGTCTTGGTCCAGGTCTACTTGTAGCTTTGTTAACCTCGTTTAGGTTTAGGTTTTATGCATGTACGAAAGCTTTTTTTTGTCATTATAGTCAAAGATGACCAAGTCACCGTCAATGCTAATCCTAAAAGCTAACCATAACAGACTTTCGACTAAAGGAAATGGTTTAGGATGCATTTGTTTTTTGTTTGATTTCATGAGCACTGCTTGTTCTTGCAGACCTTGTAGAATAGTCCGAGGAAACTGGTAATAAAAAATGAATGTACTTGCTCCTCACAAATGTTGTGTTCTCTCTAGCTAGCAATGTGAGAATTCTATGCAGTATTTTGTTCATTTGTGCTTTCTATGCTTTTTTCAAGTGGTCTGTGCAAATTTGTACACTGTTTTTCATCCATGAAACCATTGCTGTGTGTATCATATCTCGGAAATCCTGAATTAGTTTCGCAACATCAAACCTTTTGAAAAGGCATTTCATAAGAGTAATCAGACACAAGTGTTGATCCAGACCGGAACAATCGGTACAAAGTAACAGATCAATCAATCAGTCTATCCAAGTTGACTTTTATAGCCTTAATCACAAATGTCTCAAAGGGATGCACAAGTAAAACAATATAAAATAACATTTACACTGTGGTGGCCTCTGCGGTCTTTTACGCGGGGTGGGAGGAGCATGACCAGAGACAAGACTAGACCCAACAGAGCACAATGACATCCTGGGCTCAGATCCCACAACGGGGCAGGAAAAAACTCAACCCTATAGGAACAACGAGAAACCTTGGAATCAATCAATCAATCAATGTTTACTTATATAGCCCTAAATCACTAGTGTCTCAAAGGGCTGCACAAACCACTACGACATCCTCGGTAGGCCCACATAAGGGCAAGGAAAACTCACACCCAGTGGGACGTCGGTGACAATGATGACTATGAGAACCTTGGAGAGGACGAAAGCAATGGATGTCGAGCGGGTCTAACATGATACTGTGAAAGTTCAATCCATAATGGATCCAACACAGTCGCGAGAGTCCAGTCCAAAGCGGATCCAACACAGCAGCGAGAGTCCCGTTCACAGCGGAGCCAGCAGGAAACCATCCCAAGCGGAGGCGGATCAGCAGCGCAGAGATGTCCCCAGCCGATACACAGGCGAGCAGTACATGGCCACCGGATCGGACCGGACCCCCTCCACAAGGGAGAGTGGGACATAAGAGAAAAAGAAAAGAAACGGCAGATCAACTGGTCTAAAAAGGGAGTCTATTTAAAGGCTAGAGTATACAGATGAGTTTTAAGGTGAGACTTAAATGCTTCTACTGAGGTGGCATCTCGAACTGTTACCGGGAGGGCATTCCAGAGTACTGGAGCCCGAATTGAAAAAGCTCTATAGCCCGCAGACTTTTTTTGGGCTTTGGGAATCACTAATAAGCCGGAGTCCTTTGAACGCAGATTTCTTGCTGGGACATATGGTACAATACAATCGGCAAGATAGGGTGGAGCTAGACCGTGTAGTATTTTATACGTAAGTAGTCATACCTTAAAGTCACATCTTAAGTGCACAGGAAGCCAGTGCTGGTGAGCCAGTATAGGTACATATGTATGTATATATGTATATAAAGGTATATACAGTATAGGTATATATGTATGTATATATGTATATAAAGGTATATACAGTATAGGTATATATGTATGTATATATGTATATAAAGGTATATACAGTACAGGCGTAATGTGATCAAACTTTCTTGTTCTTGTCAAAAGTCTATCAGCCACATTTTGTACCAACTGTAATCTTTTAATGCTAGACATGGGGAGACATTGAAAGGGACCGCAGATGTGGTACCACACCCTGGGTGGCCGAGTGAATACGGTTAATAACGTGAGCGTTCAGTCCAAAGTGGGGCCAGCAGGGGATCCTCTTGCATGTAGACAAGTCGGGGCTCTGAGACGTCACTGACTGATGCATAAGGAGTGGTCACCCCGGGTCCCGACTTCATGGGAAAGTCCAGTCCAGCAGAGGATCATCTTAAATGGAGACAAGTCAGCAGCTCAGCGACCTCACCAACTGATGCAAAGAGGAGTGGTCCACCCCGGGTCCCAACTTGGAACAGATAGTGCCTCATCTGCGGTCACCCGAGTGTTTCTTTTCCACAAAAATACTCAAGCAAAAGTAAAATCTCCCTTAAATTCCTCATTCATGGATTTTTCTTGTTATTGTTTGTGCCATGGCGCCATCTTTTGGATGTGTTTGCTCACTGCAGGTTTCTGCAGTGTCCTTCCATTTATTGGTAGTGCTTCTTTTTCTTCTCTCCATCCAGAGTGCCGTTCAGTTTTCTAGCCGTCCGTAGCGTTTCCACTCCTTTGGACTGTTCAATCATCATTCCAAGCAACGTTGGTAAGTTGTACAATATAACTAAAACAATTCTTACTTACTAAAGCGTCCCATCTGTGATGTCTGTAGGAGAGTTTTCATGCACCTACGTAAGTTGTGTTATCATGTAATGACGCCGGCGTCGTTAGCAAAAGCTAATATGCTAACACATTTACAAGTCTCTGTGGTTTTAACTTACAATGGCATTCTTTTTGTATTGTTTCACAAATTACTCAGTAAATTCACCAAAACGTCACCGTGGAGTTATTGAGTCTGTTTAGCTGATTGGAGAGCTAGTGGGTCCATGACGATTACTTCTGTTTTGTTCGATCCGCCGTTTTACTGCCGTGTTGCAGGCCCCGTTTCAAAACAAAGATATGTAATTATAGATGTACTTAAACTTTCTGTAAAAATATCCCATTTGGTAAGGTATATATCTGTGGCTGATAGTCCGGTGCGGCTAATATATAAGTAACTGATAAAATATGTCCCAGTCAATCAATCAATCAATCAATGTTTACTTATATAGCCCTAAATCACTAAGGTCTCAAAGGGCTGCACAAACCACTACGACATCCTCGGTAGGCCCACATAAGGGCAAGGAAAACTCACACCCAGTGGGACGTCGGTGACAATGATGACTATGAGAACCTTGGAGAGGAGGAAAGCAATGGATGTCGAGCGGGTCCAACATGATACTGTGAAAGTTCAATCCATAATGGATCCAACACAGTCGCGAGAGTCCAGTCCAAAGCGGATCCAACACAGCAGCGAGAGTCCCGTTCACAGCGGAGCCAGCAGGAAACCATCCCAAGCGGAGGCGGATCAGCAGCGCAGAGATGTCCCCAGCCGATACACAGGCAAGCAGTACATGGCCACCGGATCGGACTCCACAGGGGAGAGTGGGACATAGGAGAAAATGAAAAGAAACGGCAGATCAACTGGTCTAAAAAGGGAGTCTATTTAAAGGCTAGATTATACAAATGAGTTTTAAGGTGAGAAATAAATGCTTCTACCGAGGTGGCATCTCGAACTGTTACCGGGAGGGCATTCCAGAGTACTGTACAGTCAGAAAAAAACGACCTAAAGTGACCGTCTCATAAACTTCCAGACTGTTACCTCTCCAGAAATTACAATGGCCACCTGGTTTAGTATTTTAATTTTTGACCGCACAATTGGTGCAGTTCAGCTAAATGTGTTGGTTTCAGCATTGTCCACACGTTTAGGTCAGGACTTAGCCCGGTTTAGCAATTCCTTTAGCACTTTTCACGTGTGTTTGGGGTTATTGTCATTGCGACCGAGACCCAACCTCCGAGCTGACGATTTTAGCTTGTCCTGAAGAATTTGGAGGTAATCCTCCTCTTTTCATTGTCCCATTGGCAGCAAAACAGGCCCAGAGCATAATACTACCACCACCATGCTTGACGGCAGGAATGGTGTTTCTGGGATTCAAAGCCTCAGCTTTTCTCCTCCAAACATATTGCTGGGTATTGTGGCCAAACAGCTCAATTCTTGTTGAATCTGACCACAGAACTTTCCTCCAGAAGGTCTTATCTTTGTCCGTGTGATGTCGGATGAAACAAAAATCGAGCCCTTTGGCCGCAATAAAAACAAATAAGACTTGTCGAAATGATTGGAAACTCAAGTGTATGTACACTTTTGACCAGGACTGTAAGTGCACGGAAGGAGATCTACTGGATTGCAATCATCAACAACAGATATATTACCCCAGTAGCCAAGGTCTTGGTTTTTTCAAGACAATCCTGGAACTTCTGCAGATTTCCAATGGATTTCCATGGGAATTGTCCAACCTTGTTGATTCCGGCTACTACCCACAGGGAGTTTTTGTTACTCAGCTCTACGATCCTTAGTAGAAACCTCTTGTGTCCTTGCTTCGACTCAGATGGACACACCAGACGTGTCAGTAGTCCAGAGCTGACTGAGCAATGTCAAGAAGAAGTGTGTCCCCACACCCTAGGACAGGAAGAAAAAAAAGAATCGCCTGGCTAAGCATTTGCCCTCTTCCCCTGTCAGGCGGTGTTTGAAGAGCGTGCCTCTGAACGGGTCCAGCAGGGATGCTTGTTGAATGTCGATGACGAGTCGGGTTTGACATTTGGGAAAGTGAGTGGCAGGCGTTTGTCTCCGCACCAGACCTGGCCCGGGCGCTCCGTGTATCACATGGAAACTTTGCAGATCAACATGGACGGGTGAACATCGCTAACTGGAGTGCGCGTGATGCTCTCATGCCGCTGCCCGCTTCCTTCACTGGTTCAGTGATTTCGGAGATATTCATAACTTGGGAGGACAGACGGGTGTCCTTTTGGTCCCGTGATGGTCCGAATCTAAGGTAGCACGATGAAGATCTTTGTTGAAGGTTTATTTCTGATTGTGTCATCGGATATATTGCCCCAGGTATGGATTACACGACCTTGTGAGTTTTGTGGTACTTCAATCTGCTGGGACTTTGGATGTTTGGATGATTTCTTTAACTTTTGAGGGCAGGGTATTATGTCATGATAAGGAGAAGGGCTAGGATTAATCAAACTGCTCATTCCAACCAACAGTTTCTACGAATCGAAGAAGTAAAGACTCTAGGCTGAAATCTGAAAATACTTACATTGGTGTTCATTCTTTACCGCTTGAAGAGTTCTGTGTTCCGAAAGTCCGTAAAGAGGGGGGTGATACTAGAGGAGAGAACCGCTTCTGTGCACGCTGAGATAAAGTGATTGTTGATTAACCAGGTCTTCGTCATCCTTTTAACATCCAAACAAAAGCTACACCGCGTCCAAGACAGTCCCGCAGCATCCAAAGCCCGAAGAAACTCTGGGCGGGACTAATCCACCTCTCGGGGCCCTGCTAGCAAAGAGGTTTTTATCTACTTCGGCAACCTCCGCAGTAAGTGGGACCCTTTTCTAAAGAGGGTCGTTCAGAGGATCTGGTATGGTAGCTGCAGGATTAGGTCTCTGCTTTTTGCAGATGATGCTGGCTTCATCTGGCCAGGATTTTCAGCTCTCATTGGATCTGTTCGCAGCCGAGTGTGAAGTGACTGAGATGAAAATCAGCACCTCCGAGTCCGAGCCCTTGGTTTCAGCCGGAAAAGGGCGGATGCGATCTCAGGGTTGGGTATGTTTATCCTGCCCCAAGTGGAGGAGTTCAAGTACCTTGGGGTCTTGTTCACCAGTCAGGGAAGGGTGGATCGTGATATTGACAAGCGGATAGTTGACACGGCTGCAGTGATGCAGACCCTTTATGGGTCCGTCGTGGTGAAGAAGGAACTGAGCCGCAAGGCAGAGCTCTCAATTTATTGGTTAATTTACGTTCCCATCCTCACTTATGGTCTTGAGCTTTGGGTTGTGACCGAAAGGACCAAATTACGGGTACAAGCAACCAAAGTGAGTTTCTCTCTGTCAGGTGGCGGGGTTGTCCATTAGGTTGAGAAGCGCAGAGTAAAGCCGCTGAAGAGAAAAACCTGATGAGGTGGCTAGGGCATCTGGTCAGAATGCCCCTCAGACGTCTCCCTGGGGAGGTGTTTGGGGAACGTCAGACCGGTAGGAGGCCACTGGGAACACCAAAGACACGTTGGAGAGACTGTCTCCCAGCTGGCCTGCAAACATCTTGAGATCCCCAAGAGGAGCTGGATGAGGTGACTGGGGCGAGGGCAGTCTGGGCTTCTCTACTTAGGCTGCTGCCCCCGCAATCTTACGTTGGATAAGCAAAAGATGGATAAAGGGATTGACAAAATCTACAATACACACAAAAACGGAATTTGAGAGATACGCTACTTCAGTCGACGAGGGCAATATCTTTTCTGCAGAATACGGAAGAGTTGGCACATTTCCCAGCATGCCTTGTTGTCCTTGAATGATCCCTTTTCATCATGCTTCTTTAAAGGCCTACTGAAATGAGATGTTCTTATTTAAACGGGGATAGCAGGTCCATTCTATGTGTCATACTTGATCATTTTGCGATATTGCCATATTTTTGCTGAAAGGATTTAGTAGAGAACATCCACGATAAAGTTGGCAACTGGAGAAAAGCAGACGATGACGTCACATGTTGATGGCTCCTCATATATTCACATTGATTTTAATGGGAGCCTCCAACAAAAACAGCTATTTAGTCCCGAGAAAACGACAATTTCCCCATTAATTTGAGTGAGGATGAAAGATTTGTGTTTGAGGATATTGATAGCGACGGACTAGGAAAAAAAAAAAGTTGCATTGAGACGGATTCATATGGTTTTAGACACATTTACTAGGATAATTCTGGGAAATCCCTTATCTTTCTATTGTGTTGCTAGTGTTTCAGTGAGTTTAACAGTACCTGATAGTCGAAGGTGTACGTCCACGGCCGGGTGTTGACGCGCAGTGTCTCGGGGAAGTCGACGGCAGCTGTATGGACGGCACAAGCTCAGCTGATATTTAGCAAGAGGCGACTTTTTAACCACAATTTTCTCACCGAAACCTGCTGGTTGACATGTAGTCGGGATCCATGTCCGCTGTGATCCATACTAAAGTTTCACCTCCGTGAATTTCAAACAAGGAATCACCGTGTGTTTGTGTGGCTAAAGGCTCAAGCTTCCCAACTCCGTCTTTCTACTTTGACTTCTCCAATATTAATTGAACAAATTGCAAAAGATTCAGCAACACAGATGTCCAAAATACTGTGTAATTATGCCGTTGAAGCAGACGACTTTTAGCTGTGTGTGTGTGCAGCGCTCATATTCCTAACAGCCCGTGACGTCACACGTACACGTCATCATTACGCGACATTTTTAAGAAAAAAGTCCAGTTGAGTACAGTTAAATTATTGCTACTTTTGGTGATAATACAGTGTTATTAAGAATGGTCGGTGAAATGCTTCCTATTAATACAACAGTGTCCTGTGCTTTTAAAGATCGTACACAAGGTTTATACCTGTAGAAATAAAGGCGATTTTAGTCTAGTTAAGCTTTGGACTTTATCTTTGTTGAAGTTCACCATGTGGGCCGGATTTAGAAATGGTTCCACGGGCCGGAAGGAAATACTGTACCTGCCCAGGCTAGATTTGCATCCCCTATCTGGAGTGAGAAAGTCCAGGTCAGAAACTCAGATCTGACTACGTATTTGATAGTTGCGTACCTAAAGTTCAACGTTCAATACGTTATTTTGTATCGTAGTCAGAAACATGTGTAAGTGGTGGTTGTGAGAACGGAAGTCTGTGTCAGGTGACTTTTCTGGCGGTTACGATAAAAAACTACACACCGTAGGAGGATACAATAGCTCACCGGCATCACAATGTAAACACACCTGACATCCACTGCAATGATACCTAGTTCAAGAGCGTATCTAGTCGATACTACTATGATTACATCGGTATTTTTTATCGTCACAATCTTTTTTCCTTTTTAAAAAAATTCATACTATGTTTATAAAGTCAGTAAATTTGTCCCTGGACACATGCTGTAACTACTCTGTATCGGATCCATACCTAAATGTGCGGTATCATTCAAAACTAATGTCAAGTATCAAAGAAGAGAAGAATAAGTGATTTTTACATTTGAACAGAAGTGTAGATAGAACATGTTAAAACAGAAAACAGCGCGACACCTACCCTTTACATCAGTATTTCTTAACCGTATTGGTTATTAGTTGTTATATTTTATTGCATACTCCTGTAACTACTTGGTATCGGATTGATACCTAAATGTGCGGTATCATCCAAAACTAATGTCAAGTATCAAAGAAGAGAAGAATAAGTGATTATTACTTTTTAACAGAAGTGTAGATAGAACGTGTTAAAACAGAAAACAGCGCGACACCTACCCTTTACATCAGTATTTCTTAACCATATTGGTTATTAGTTGTTATATTTTATTGCATACTCCTGTAACTACCTGGTATCAGATTGATACCTAAATGTGTGGTATCATCCAAAACTAATGTCAAGTATCAAAGAAGAGAAGAATAAGTGATTATTACATTTTAAAAGAAGTGTAGATAGAACATGTTAAAACAGAAAATAAGCAGATATTAACAGTAAATGAACAAGTGGATTAATAATAATTTTTTTTTTTATAGTTTGTCCCTCATAATGTAGACAAAATCATAGGTGTATAAATGACATAATATGTTACTGCATACGTCAGCAGAATAGTCTTTGTTTGTTTATTTACTACTAAAAGTATGTTCAACATTTTAGTTAATGACTAAAATGTTTCATGTACCCTAAGATTTGTTGTTCTATTAAAGACAATAATGACATTTTATTTAGAAACGTATCGAAACACATTTTGGTACCGGTACCGAGACGACCCCACTAGAACGGAGAAGAGATTTGAAAACAGTTTATAGAAAGTGGATTCTGTGCAGCCTCCCTGCAGTACCACCAGGCCTCCTGAGGAGGGCAGCATTGGCTCACACTTAACACCATTTATATTTATTTTTATTTTATTTATTTTTTTACACAATAGCTAACAAGCAGTACATTCCCACATTTAGCTCTATAAATGTAAAATATATAACAATTATATATGTTGGTTCATGCAAATGAATCCAAGCAGAGGTCTTTTTTAGACCAGGAGCCCCGAAAAGAGCCGAGGGCGGCAAATTGGGGCCGACTGAGCAAATTAGCCCACAAAGTTAATGAAGTCTGCACAAGTTGATGAGGGGAAAATTGCAGCGAAGAGGGGTCAGCGCTTTCTCTTTGGCCTCTCCCTCTTCTTCTGCAGAAAATGTCCGCGGTCAAGATCCATACTTTTAGAGGACGCTGCACACTCCGACAGGAGGCAGAGTGTGTGTTTCCAAAGATGAATAATATTAAGTGCAGTGGTGGGCCGCCAGGGCACATAAATCACGATCATAAATTAATACAAGTTTGTCTTATTTTTAATTCACTTTCCATAAAGATATAAAAATATTCATCATATTCCCTTCATGTCATATTAGGCTCCAGTGTTGCTTGTTTTTGCGTTAGAGCTTTTATGAAAGCTGAAAGTGGCACCGGGGTTATACCCGGCCAGCGAAGAAATCAGCGGTCGTCAATTTTTTAACCGACAAAGAAGCAGAGCAGATATACATTTGCAAGGGCATTTTCAAGAAGGATATTTAATGAGAAACTAGATCTTGTGAGATGATGTCGGCCGACCTCGGGAAACTAGTTAAGCTGTCCTGGCGGTGAAATGGTTTGCCCGCCACTTCCACTCAAATCAACCGAGTACGAGCGGTATTAGCTTGTTGCCAGCGCTGTGTCAATTCTGCCTGAGGCCTTCTGAACCAACTGTGCAGTTTAACGAACGGAGGACATTCAGTCAACAGACCGTTGCGATAGCCGATCAGATCACAAGTCGCTGACAGTAGCCCATCTAGGCAACCTTATGTTGAACGTGACTCCCGAGCATCCGATCACAACTTGTGATTTACAAAAGCAGAAAGTGGCATCGGAACCATACCCGGCCAGCGGAGAAATCAGCGGTCCTCACTTTTTTTTTAACCATCAAAGAAGCAGAGCAAAACGTGGATGAGGTGGCAAATATATATTTTTGCGAGTACATTTTCAGGAAGGATATTTAAAGAGAAACTACATCTTGTGAGACAAGGTCGGCCGACCCCGGAAACTAGATTAGCTTTCCTTACGGCGAAATGGTTTGCCCGCCACTTCGACTCGAATGAACCAACTACAACGGTACCACACTACAGTGGATGTCAGGTGTAGATCCAACCATGGCGTTTGTTTACATTGTGATGCCGGTGAGCTATTGTATCCTCCTACGATGTGTAGTGAAACATGTTTAGCTATTCTTTGTCCTCTAGTAATAATGCTACTTGTAAGAAACCCACTTTATTTGTCGCCACAGAGACGAGGTTCAGTGATTTAGAAGTAGTTAAAACACCGGATGGATGTTAGCCGCTAGCTAGCTAGCTAGCCATGTCTTAAAACAGCTCTTCCTGAGGGTGTTTCAGTCTTATAACTTCACCTTTATCTTGACTTTTAAAGCCAAAATGCTTCTGTTGTCCCTTTTCTGTCTACACACTGTGTCTGCTTGTAAGTACTCTGTGTGTGTGCCTCTTCTGGTGGCAATTAGCCTGGCTGAACAAACCTCAAGATGTTGGGAAGATGTCATCTCTGCCGTTTTCAGGCGAATGTTTGTATTTATGCACGCTGTGACATTTGAGACGCTGCTCTGTGAACCCTTTCTAGATCATTGGACGGGACGATCTTATCTGACAGTCACACACACATACACACACACACACACACACACACACACACACACACACACTCGTTGAGTTCGTACCTTCTGGGGACCTGAGAAAAAATGCCTACCTATTTAGGACCAGCCTTTCTAGATATATAAAGAGGTGTATTTACAACATGAATAATATATACATACTATGCACATATAAAACAAGCTTGTTGTGAAAAATAATTTGGAATTTCACAAGCAAAACGTAGAATTTTGACAGTTTTATAATAAAAGTCGTCCTTTTACTCAGCGCAAGTCAATTTTTACAAGAAAAACTGAACATTTGTGCAATGTTATAATAAAAGTTGGAATTTTACTCAATAACAGTCACAGTTTTACAAGAAAAGCTTAACATTTAGGCAATTTTATGAAAAGAGTCATCATTTGACTCGAAAAAAGTTAAAATTTCATAAGAAAACTTAAAGATTTTGGCAATATTATAATAATCGGAATTTTACTTGGCAAAATGATGTCAAAAGTTATCATTTTGCTCAAAAAAATGTCACTATTTTACAAGAACAACAAATTTTGCATTATAAAGTAATAATTTTACAATAAAAAAGTATTAATTTTATGAGAAAATGTTGCAATATTACAGAAACAGAAAGAATATGAGAAATTGTTCCCAATTTTATAAAAAAAAAGTCGACACATTGTGAGAAATAGACTGCTTTTAGTTAAATTTTTATTAGGTTTTTTTCGTTTGTTTCTAATTGGTTTTTAATCTATAGGTTACAGCACCCCCCATGACCTCATAAGGGACAAGCGGTAGAAAATGGATGGATGGATGCATTATTTACTTCAAGTTATTACGGTATGTCTCTATATACATGTTTTATTTTTTTCTTTTTAATCAATTTTGGCCAGAGGGGGCGCATTTTAATTTCTTACACACACTTGTTATTTCATATATTGGCCAGAGAAGAACACCAAAAAAATCTGCAATATTGGGATAAAAGTCAGAATTTTATATGACAAATGTCACCATTTTGCATTAAAAAGTAATAATTTTACGAGAAAATATTGCAATATTACAGAAACAGAAATATGAGAACTTGTTCCCAATTTTATAAGAAAAGTCAACACCTTGTGAGAAAAAGACTGCTTTTTTTATTTTTTGTTTGTAATTGGTTTTTAATCTTCATTGTTTACATTAACTTATTACAGTATGTCTCTATATACATATTTATTTATTTAAAAAATAATAATTTTGGCCAGAGGGGGCACATTTTAATTTCTTACACAGGCTTGTTATTTCATATGTTGGCCAGAGAAGAACAACAAAAAAATTGGCAATATCGTGATAAAAGTCATAATTTTATATGACAAATGCCACCATTTTGCATTAAAAAGTAATAATTTTACGAGAAAATATTGCAATATTACAAAAACAGAAAAAACATGAGAAATTGTTCGCAATTTTATGGAAAAAAGTCAACACATTGTGAGAAAAAGGCAAATTTTTAAAAATGTTTTTTTTGTAATTGGTTTTTAATATTCATTATTTACATCAAGTTATTTCAGTATATCTCTATATACATATTTATTTTATTTTATTTAATTAATTTCGGCCAAAGCGGGCGCACTTAAATTTCTTACACACACTTGTTATTTCATATGTTGGCCGGAGAAGAACAACAAGAGAAATCGGCAATATTGTGATAAAAGTCAGAATTTTATATGACAAATGTCACCATTTTGCGTTAAAAAGTAATAATTTTACGAGAAAATATTGCATTACAGAAACAGAAAAAAAACGAGAATTTTTTCCTGATTATATAAAAAAAGTCAACACATTGTGAGAAAAAGGCTGATTTTTTTTATTTTTTTGTTTGTAATTGTTTTTTAATATTCATTATTTACTTCAAGTTATTATAGTATATCTCTATATACATATTTATTTTTAACTAATTTTGGCAAAAGGGGGAGCACTTCAATTTCTTACCCACACTTGTTATTTCATATGTTGACCAGCGGGGGAGCACTTTTTAAAGCGACACACATTCAATTTTAATAATCTGTCCTTTTTGGGACCACCCTTATTTTGATAGATTTCACCACCAGGGGTGCAAATTTAGACGTTCTATATTTTTGTGTTTTTTGTAACGTGGTTTAGGCCGATGACGGAGGAGTCCGGGACCACAGATGGCCCCTGTGCCACACTTTGGGTTAACCCAGCTGTAGAAGCTAACTGTTAATGTCTACTATAGTCTTAGTAGCGTAGTAGTGTATGTCTTCATCCTATGCTCACATAGGGCTTGTCTTATGTCCGCACAGGAAGTGGTCAAATCAGCCGTTCACCAGGCGGGGATGAATAGGGAAGTCCTTCTTTATTTAGCTTGTTTTATCACATATTGCTGTCTTTGCACCTGTCAATCTTTACTTTTGTACGCACATTATATCAAAATCACAAATCCTGACTTTGGAGCAATGTTCACGGACTTCAGCATTAGGGTCTCTATTAGATGCAATGTTATTGGGAGCAGGATTTATGTCATCACTTGTTCACACCTCCTCATGTGGAAGATACTTTTCCTTCTTCACATCTCAAGAAGGGTAGACACACACATATATACACACACACACACACACACACACAGCATCAAACAAGATCAGACGGGCAAAAAGCGAGCTTTTTTTCCGTCCGTTTTTTTTTTTTTGTAATGAATTTGAACAAAGATTGACATTTCGATGTAAGAGTCTCACACGCTTTGACAGATAACATCGTCATCTCCAAAACGTGTCCCCAGAAAGTACGATCAATTCAGCCCATTTAAGAAAAGTCCATACATTAAAGTAAGTTATGTTTTTGTCATAAAAAAAAGGCAGATTGTGTTCGGTTTTAAGTTGAATGTTTATTTTAGGGATGTGACATAAAATGTATTGAAGCTCGCCGCGGTAAAAATTCTGATGGTGAGGAGAGGTGGGCGATATAATCGACTTTTAGATGCATCGCAATTATTAAATAGAGGTCCGAGAGCCAGTTCCAGCTCGTGGTGCCCAAGACCAGACTTAAGACCAGGGGAGACAGGCCCTAAGCTCTGGAACACTCTGCCCCTCCATGTTCAAACTGCTTCCACAGTGGACTCTTTTAAGTCTCGTCTTAAGACCCACTTTTTATTCTTTGGCTTTTAACACTACGTGAGTTGTGTGGTCCTCGGTTCTCTGTTGTCCTCTGTGTTTTTTATACACTTTGTTTTCTATTTTACTGTTTTCATTAATTTTACCCTTTAAAATAGTTTTTAATCATATTTTTTTTAATATTGTTTTTATTGGTTTTATATGTATTTATTTTTTGTTTTTATTCAGTCATTGGTGGAGCATAATATATATATATATATATATATATACTTTTTTTATTTTATTTTATTTATTTTTTATTTTATTATTATTTTTTTACAATTGTTTTTGACATGGCTGTGCAGCACTTTGGAAACGTTATTGTTGTTTAAATGTGCTATATAAATAAAGTGGATTGGATTGGATTAGTAAACATCATTAATCGATTTATTCATCGTAAATTAAATAAAGTGAGCCACCTTAATGAGAGATCCTACCAGCTCCTTTATTTTAGTACTTTTATGTTCCAGTTTTCCACACATTTTCATTTAATACATGTTGGAATCAAAATAACTGTTATGTTTCCCATATATAAGTCCTATATATCTGTGACTTATAGATGGAAAAATATGTTTTTAGTTCTAAAATTTAATTTACATAGCCTAGAAAAATACGGTCATTAAACCATGTATAAAATACCCTTTTTTTTAGCCTGGAAAATATGGTAATTAAAGGACGTATACAATAAAATAAATGTTCATAGGTATTAAAAAAGAATCTGTTGGGACCATGACTTCTGTTTTGTTAGATCATCCGTTTTACTGCCCTGTTACAGACACCATTTGGAAAGAATTAAGGTATGTAAATAACCATTTACGAAATCTTCTGTCAACAGGGACGAAGAAGCATACCAAGTATCACACACCTGGCACAAAGTCCCGCACACCCGACCCCGGCCGGTTGGTAGACATTCAGGCGACAGGGGGTACCTTACCAGGGGACACCGCCATACCACCACGTCACAGATGAAGGCTGCGGAAGCAAGGTAGCCGAAACTTGTCAGGTACAAAACTTTACCTTACTAGCCTGTATAACTCAAGCATTTATTAATACACATCAGTAGGCTAAATGAACCTCTTCAACAAGATATTTCTGTATGAATGACCAAATTCACCAAAATGTCACCGTGGTCATTGAGTCTGTTTAGCAGCTAGCGGGTCCATGACCATGACTTCTGTTTTGCTAGATCAGCCGTTTTACTACCTTGTGGAAAAAATTTGGGTATGTAAATATACATATTTACTAAATATTTCTGTATTAATGACTAATTTCAGGATGTATATATCTACGACTTATAGTCCAGTGGAAAACTTTTTGTTTAGTTCTAAAATTTAGTAGGTGGTAAAGCCTGGAAAATATGCTGATTAAAGCATGTATAAAACAAAAAATGTTCATGGTATTAAAACACAATCTGATAGTTTGGTCCATGACCATGACTTCTGTTTTGTTTGATCGGCCGTTTTACTACCTCGTAGAAACAATTAAGGTATTTGAATAAACAATTACAAAATGACTAATTTCACAATGTGTGTATATATATGGGACTTATATTCCAGTGCAGCTTATATATGGAAAAACCTTTTTTTTTTCCATAAAATTTAGTGGGTGGTATAGCCCGGAAAAAAATGGTAATTAAAGAATGTATAAAATACCCTTTTTTCATGGGTATTAAAACAAAATTAGATTTTTTATTCTACATATAATGTATATATCTGCAACTTATAGTCCAGTGCCACTTATATATGAAAAAAAAGTTTTTTTTTTTCTTCCTAAAATTTAGTGGGTGGTATAGCCTGGAAAATATGGTAATTAAAGGACGTATAAAATACCCTTTTTTCATGGGTATTAAAAAAAAAAAGATTTTGTATTTTAAATATAATGTATATATCTGTGACTTATAGTCCAGTGCGATTTATATATGGAAAACCATTTTTTTTTGTCCTACAATTTAGTTGGTGGTATAGCCTGGAAAACACGGTAACTAAAGGACGTATAAAATGCCCTTTTTATCATGGGTATTAAAAAAAAAAAAGATTTTATATATTAAATATAATGTATATATCTGCGACTTATAGTCCAGTGCGGCTTATATATGAACAACTTTTTTTCTTTAGTTCTAAAATTTAGTGGGTGGTATAGCCTGGAAAATATGGTAACTAAAGGACGTATAAAACACCCTTTTTTTCATGGGTATTAAATTTTTTATTTATTTTATATTGTAAATATAATGTATATATCCGCGACTTATAGTCCAGTGCGACTTATATATGGAAACACTTTTTTTTATTAGTTCTAAAATTTAGTGGGTGGTATAGCCTGGAAAATATGGCAATTAAAGGACGTAAAAATGCCCTTTTTATTATGGGTATTAAAAGAAAAAAAGATTTTATATTTTAATTATAATGTATATATCTGTGACTTATAGTCGAGTGCGACTTATACATGGAAAAACTTTTTTTTTTGGTTCTAAAATATAGTGGGTGGTATAGTACCCATTTTTCATGGGTATTAAAACAAAATTATATTTTATATTCTACATATAATGTATATATCTGCTACTTATAGTCCAGTGCCACTTATAGATGGAAAAAAAACGTTTTTTTTTTTTTTTGTCCTAACATTTATTGGGTGGTATAGCCTGTAAAATACGGTAACTAAAGCACGTATAAGATGCCCTTTTTTTCATGGGTATTAAAACAAAATTGGATTTTATATTCTCCATATAATGTATATATCTGCGACTTATAGTCCAGTGCAACTTATATATGGAAAAACATTTTTTTGTTTGTTTTTTTGGTTCTAAAATTTAGTGGGTGGTATAGCCAAGAAAACACGGTAATTAAAGAATGTATATAATACCCATTTTTCATGGGTATTAAAATATTTTTTTATTTTATATTCTAAATATAAGGTGTGTATATATATATGCGACTTATAGTTCAGTGCGACTTATAACGAACATTTTTTATTTATTTTTTTTACTTCTAAAAATTTAGTGGGTGGTATAGCCTGGAAAACATGGTAATTAAAGGACGTATAAAATACCCTTTTTTTATGGGTATTAAAACAAAATTTGATTTTACATTGTAAATAAACTATATATATCTGCAACCTATATATGAAAAAACTTTTTTTTATTATACATTTTGTGGGTGATGTAGTCTGGAAAACACGATAATTAAAGGACGTAGAAAATACCCTTTTTTCATGGGTATTAAAACAAAATTAGATTTTATATTCTACATATAATGTACAGTATATATCTGTGACTTATATATGAAAAAACTTTTTTTTTTTAGTTAAATATTAAGTGGGTGGTATAGCCTGGAAAATATGGTAACTAATGGATGTATGAAAAACCCTTTTTTTCATGGGTATTAAAAGAAAAAAAATATTTTATATTTTAAATATAATGTATACATCTGTGACTTATAGTCCAGTGCGACTTATACATGGAAAAGTATAGCCTGGAAAATATGGTAATTAAAGGACGTATAAAATGCCCTTTTTATCGTGGGTATTAAAAAAAAAAAAAAGTATATTCTAAATATAATGTATACTTCTGCGACTTATAGTCCAGTGTGACTTATATATGAACAACTTTTTTTCTTTAGTTCTAAAATTTAGTGGGTGGTATAGCCTGGAAAATATGGTAATTAAAGGACGTATAAAATGCCATTTTTATTATGGGTATTAAAACAAAATTAGATTTTATATTCTAAAAATAATGTATATATCTGTGACTTATAGTCCAGTGCGGCTTATATATGGCAAAACTTTTTTTTTTAGTTCTAAAATTTAGTGGGTTATAGCCTGCGAGTAATCATGGGTATTAAATAAAGTTTGATTTTATATTTTAAATATAATGTAGGTTGATTGGCAACTCTAAATTGGCCCTAGTGTGTGAATGTGAGTGTGAAAGTTGTCTGTCTTTCTGTGTTGGCCCTGCGATGAGGTGGCGACTTGTCAAGGGTATACCCCGCCTTCCGCCCGATTGTAGCTGAGATAGGCGCCAGCGCCCCCCGCGACCCCGATAGGGAATAAGCGGTAGAAAATTGATGGATGGATGGATGGATATATATATAAGCGACTTATATATGGAAAAACTTTTCTTTTTAGCTAAAAAATATAGTCGGTGGTATAGCTTGTAAAACACGGTATTTAAAGGACGTAAAAAAAAGATTTTATATTCTAAATATAATGTATATATCTGCAACTCATAGTCCAGTGCGACTTACATACGGAAAACTTCTTTTTTTTTTGTTTTAGTTCTAAAATTTAGTGGGTGCTATAGCCTGGAAAATACAGTAATTAAAGGTTGTATAAAATACCCTTTTTTAATGGGTTTAAAAAAAATAGATTTTATATTGTAAATATAATGTATACATCTGCGACTTATATATAAAAAAAACTTTTTTTTTAACTTCTAAAATATAGTGGGTGGTATAGCCTGGAAAACATGGTAATTAAAGGACGTATAAAATACCCTTTTTTTCATGGGTATTAAAAAATAAATAAGATTTTTCTTCTTTACATCATCATAGGACGTTTTACTCGTATTGCTTTTTTTAAGCCCAAAACGGCGTGTGGGCAGTCGGGTGTGTCTTTACTCCGCTCTTCCCTCGCCTTGTGCTGCAGGACCACGGACGCAGAGACACATACTGTACAGGCATGTGCACACACACACACACACACCAAAGTAAAGGACTGGCTGCCTTTTGAGTAACTTTACAAAAAGGGTCTCCCGGTGTTTTTAGACGGGCGAGAGAGGAGGAAAACGCGGCGTGGCGGCGAGGAGGTGAGGGGGGGGGCGTCCTCGCCGTCTCTATCTCAGCCCCTCAGCCCTCGGCGCCGCACCAAACGAGGCGAGCGCCGCGATGAAATGTGAGATAAAGAGAGAGAAGGGGAAGCAGGGGGGGGGGGGAGAGGAAAGATGGAGTGTGAGAGCGCGGCCGCCCTCAGCGTGTGTGCCCATTCAAAGCCGGCGAGCGTCGTCTTCACACGCGTCCTTGAACACAACACCGTGTGCATCCCTGCTGCCATTTGACAAGCAGCGGGCTCTTGTTAGAGCGCTGTCAAATTAGAGGTGTGTGTGTGTGTGTGTGTGGGTTTTATAGGCAGAGCACTGTCAAATTAAAAGTAGCAAACAAAATGTGTGTGTCGCACAAACACAACTACTCCTTTGTTTGCCCAAAAAAAATGTCTGCGGCAGAGGTGTCGCTACGTACACGTGTAAAGGATATCATGTCATGGCTGTCTTGAGTTTCCCAATCATTTCTACAATTTTTTTTTTGGGTGATTGGAGCAGGTTATTATGGATCTACCTGAAAATGTGAGCTGGGTCAAAAGTATACGTACAGCTTACATGTCCCTTGGCAAGTTGACCTGCAATAAGGCGCTTTTGGTAGCCATCCACACGCTTCTGCTTTACATTTTCAGCTAAATGTGTTGGTTTTTTGGGCTACACGGTGGCAGAGGGGTTAGTGCGTCTGCCTCACAATAGGAAGTTCCTGCAGTCCTGGGTTCAAATCCAGGCTCGGGATCTTTCTGTGTGGAGTTTGCATGTTCTCCCCATGACTGCGTGGGTTCCCTCCGGGTACTCCGGCTTCCTCCCACTTCCAAAGACATGCACCTGGGGATAGGCCCCTCCCACCTCCAAAGACATGCACCTGGGGATAGGCCCCTCCCACCTTCAAAGACAAGCACCTGGGGATAGGCCCCTCCCACCTCCAAAGACAAGCACCTTGGGATAGGCCCCTCCCACCTCCAAAGACAAGCATCTGGGGATAGGCCCCTCCCACCTCCAAAGACAAGCACCTTGGGATAGGCCCCTCCCACCTCCAAAGACATGCACCTGGGGATAGGCCCCTCCCACCTCCAAAGACAAGCATCTGGGGATAGGCCCCTCCCACCTCCAAAGACAAGCACCTGGGGATAGGCCCCTCCCACCTCCAAAGACATGCACCTGGGGATAGGCCCCTCCCACCTCCAAAGACATGCACCTGGTGATAGGCCCCTCCCACCTCCAAAGACATGCACCTTGGGATAGGCCCCTCCCACCTCCAAAGACATGCACCTGGGGATAGGTTGATTGGCAACACTAAATGGTCCCTAGTGTGTGAATGTTGTCTGTCTATCTGTGTTGGCCCTGCGATGAGGTGGCGACTTGTCCAGGGTGTATCCCGCCTTCCGCCCGATTGTAGCTGAGATAGGCGCCAGCGCCCCCCGCGACCCCAAAAGGGAATAAGCGGTAGAAAATGGATGGATGGATGGGTGTTTGTTTTGTTCTGACATGGACTTGTTTCTTCAGCATTGTCCACACCTTTAAGTCAGGACTTTGGGAAGGCCATTCTAAAACCTTCATTCTAGCCCTGATTTAGCCATTCTTTTACCACTTTTGGAGTCATTGTCCCAACTGCGCCCAAGACCCAACTTCCGGGCTGATGATTTTAGCTTGTCCCGAAGAATTTAGGGTTAATCCTCCTTTTTCATTGTCCCATTTACTCTCTAAAGCAGCAGTTCCATTGGCAGCAAAACAGGTCCAGAGCAGAATACTACCACCACCATGCTTGACGGTAGGAATGGTGTTCCTGGGATTGAAGGCCTCACCTTTTCTCCTCCAAACATATTGCCGGTATTGTGGCCAAACAGCTCACTTTTTCACAAAACACACACATATTTCGTACCTTCTGGGGACCTGATCAGAAGGTCTGATCTGAAACAAAAAGTGAGCTGTTTGGCTACAATACCCAGTTATATGTTTGGAGGAGAAAAGGTGAGGCATTTAATCCCAGGAACAACAGGGAAATGCTTGGATTAATTGAGATTTCGTGTAGAAAGGATTATAAAACAGCAGGTTATCAGTAGATCCAAAAAAATGGCCATTCTTAAAGGGAGTCAAGGGGACAAAAAGGGTCATTAGGAACTCCGATGTATACTCAATAACTCCTGGTTCTCATTTGTAACCATTAATCGATTTAAAAGAGAAAAGGTGGGTTTTTTTGTTGGTTTTTCTTCTTTTTTTAAAGTTTTCCTTAATGTACGATATAAATGTATCTCAGCTGTTTTGTCTATTTTATGAAGGAATGTAGTTACTCATAGAACTGGCATTATTTAAAAGAAGTTGGGATGTTGAATCAAAAATTGTTTTAAATCGAATCAATACCCCCAAGAATTAAATCGTTTGGAGCCCAAAGATTCACAGCCCTTTAAAATATCCTCACAAAGAACGGACAATGTAGATTTTGAGATGGATCCTGTTCCAACTCCAGTGGCCATATTTTCACCCCGTTATTTTTTTTAAATGAACCTTCCTGTTACATGACATCATCTTCAAAGGTGCCGGGTCTCTCCACAAATTCGTAAAATCCCCATATTGAGTTAACGTTATTGGGGGGAAAACACACCTCAAACAATTGTAACTTTTGGAGCGAATTTCTAAAGCCACATCTAATCCCGTCATTTTACGTTGCAACATTTCCATAATAGCCACAAAACCCCGGAAGGAATGAATGTTATTGTTCTACTATTGTCATTCCTCCACCAAGGCTTTGTTTTCACCAGCGTACTTGTGTTCCATATATCTCGCCGTCATTAAGAAAATGTTATGATTAATGCAGTTCCTGGCTGACTAATATCTTTAGAAGTTTTTTATTTTTTTTTTATTTCTACCCCCCCTTTCTTATCTAGTTGCTGGGCGTAGCCGATTCATCTTAAAGAGTGATGAGGGGAGTTTGCTCTCTATGCAAAACGCATTAAAGCCAAATGAGGAGTCTATTACTCAAATCTGCCTGATAATCCGTTAGCTAAAGACCGCCGGCCGCTAACTAAGCTGATTAAGATGTGTCATTGCCGCCGCCGCAGAGATGACAATTCTACCCTCGTGTATTCCTACATATTCTTGTTGGTCAGTTAATCCCCCCCCCCACACACACACACATTTCGTACCTTCTGGGGACCTGAGAAAAATGCCTACCTCTTTAGGACACACACATTTGTGTAGTTCGTACCTTCTGGGGACCTGAGAAAAATGCCTACCTCTTTAGGACACACGCATTTGTGTAGTTCGTACCTTCTGGGGACCTGAGAAAAATGCCTCCCTCTTTAGGACCAGCCTTTCTAGATATATAAAGAAGTGTATTTACAACATTAATAATATATACATACCATACAAATATTAAAAAAAAGCTTGTTGTGAAAACTGAGTTGGAATTTCAGAAGAAAAAGGTCTCAATTTCAAAAGAATAACTGAGAATTTTGACAGTGTTATAATAAAAGTCGTCGTTTTACTCAACGCAAGTCAAAATTTCACAAGAAAAACTGAATATATGTGCAATGTTATGATAAAAGTTGGAATTTTACTCAATAACAGTGGCAGTTTTACAAGAAAAGCTTTACATTTTGGCAATTTTCGGAAAAGAGTCATAATTTTACTCGACAAAAGTCACAATTTTGTAAGAAAACTTTTAAATGTTGGCAATATTATAATAGTAATCAGATTTTTACTTGGCAAGATGATGACAAAAGTCATGATTTTACTCAAAAAACATCAGTATTTTACAAGAACAACAAAAACATTGGCAATTTTGTGATAAAAGTCCGAATTTTATATGACAAATGTCACCAGTTTGCATTAAAAAGTAATTTACATAAAAAAGTCAGAATTTTACAAGAAAATATTGCAATATTACAGAAACAGAAATATTGAGAAAATGTTCCCAATTTTATAAGAAAAAAGTCGACACATTGTGAGAAAAAGACATATTTTAGGTTTTTTTTTTCCAATTTTTGGTATTTTTCATTGTTTCTTTTAATCTTTATTATTCGCTTCAAGTTATTACAGTATGTCTCTGTATACATATTTATTTTTTAAATAAATTTTGGTCAAAGGGGGCACAATTTCAATTTCTTACATTCACTCGTTATTTCATATGTTGACCAAAAGGGGAGCCCTTCATATTTTTACACACACTTGTTATTTCATATGTTGACCAGAGGATAGCACTTCACATTTTTACACACATTTGTTATTTCATATGTTGACCAGAGGGGGAGCACTTCACATTTTTACAAACACTTATTTCATATGTTGACCAGAGGGGGGAGCACTTCACATTTTCACACACACTTGTTATTTCATATGTTGACAGTCCATTTTTTCCCCCTCATATGGAAGATACTTTGAGGGCGGAAATACAAGAACACACACACACACACACACACACACACACACACACACACACACACACACACACACACACACACACACACACACACACACACACACACACACACACACAGGTGTGTGTATTCATACAACACCACCCTGCTAGTACACTTCATAGAATTAATTCTCTGCTCTCCACCCACTCTTTATTTGCTGTTTAGTGTGTGTGTGTGGAAAAGAGGGATGCACAGGGGACTCATGAAGAGGCGTGTTTGTAGCAACACGGGCTATTCATCATGGCTTGATTAACACACACACGCTCGTCCTTCCTCGCCTTCGCTCTGGCGGCGGTAATTAGAAATTATTTATTCCCGCCGGTTAATGGGCGGATGTTTGAGCCAGCACGGCGTCTCAAACCGGGCCGGATAAAAGATCTCCCCCGCGACATTCTCGGTTTTAAGCGGCAAACGATCGATGGTTTTTGCGTGGGCCCGTGCTTACCGCGTCCATGACGTTGCAACATCCGCCAGCTAATCTTGATATTGACATTTTTTAGCGCCGGCTCTAATGTCATCATCTAAAACGCCGGCGACCGCGCCAGCTGGGGTCTCCGGCGTGGATGCCTGCAACAAAGGAAAGCTGGAGGTCGCCTCACTCAATCTAATGGACCTCCGGCGCTCTCCGGTTTAATCCCGCTCCCACCTCAGGGATCCTCCGGATTGGAGAAAGCGGGAACTATCTTGATAGGAACTGCCTTTTTTTAGAAGGGTCCCTCTGATACAGGGATGTCCAGAGTGCGGCCCGCCACACGTTCTGGAAACGCTATTGCAAAAATAAAAAAGGGCATTCAAAATATTGGAATGAGGTGAAATCTAACGAGAAAAAGTTGCAATGTTGACACAAAGCTGCCTGTTTTTTTTCCCTTTTGTCTTTATTTTACTGTGTAAAAAACATCTTTACCATGAATTGATTAACATGGACCCTGACTTAAACAAGTTGAACAACTTATAGGGGTGTTACCATTTAGTGGTCAATTGTACCGTATGTGCAATCTACTAATTACAAGTTCCAATCAATCAATTATTTATTTTTTATTTTTTTGCCATTGCTGGAAACAAAAAATAATGACCCAAAAAATCCATGTTGTAGTGAATTATTTTCAAAGCTTCAATTAGTTCAAAAATTTCACTTTAAAATGTTTAACGTGGTAAATATTGCACATATCGTGCAGTTGCCAGATAACAACAAAGTTTTCTTTGACAAAATAGGATAAAACAAACAAAATGATGGTTTAAATGTAAAATCGACAGATATATCTGAAGTTGATTTTGTAACTTAAGTGTTGAAAGTTAAAAAAAAAACCTAATAAAAATGTATCACTTTCTGAGTGGGGCACCTTTTGGTTCCTAAATATATTTAGTGGTATTTTTTTACTCTTTTCACTCTGATTACTCAAAAATAATAAATAATTAAAATCAATGGTGTCCTGAATTACTGATTTTTTAGGGCTCTAACTACTAAATACTGCATATTTCAGTTTTACTATTAAAAAAACAGATGTTTTTGACAAAAAAGTCATACATTTTTTAATTTTTTTTTTAAAGTTGATATAGAGATTTACTGTAAGCGTTAAATAAAAAATAACAATAAAAATTGGGCATATTTTTAACATTTTAATAACTGAGACCCTTAATGGTCCCCGGGACCTCTAAAGCTAAAATACATGTTAAAAATCCATATATTTTGTTATGATTTGAAAATGACAAAATATCAAAATGGCCCCCGCATGCTTGAATTTTTCCAAGTGTGGCCCTCAGTGGAAAAAGTTTGGACACCCCTGCACTAATAGCACTCACCATCATTTCCAGGCTATGGAGTGCACCCCTATTTAAGCCACACCCACTACATTTGACAAGAAAAACACAATTTTTCCATATATAAGCCACACCTGACTGTAAGTCGCACATATATATATTTATATACGTTGTGACATGAATTATTTACACAGAAATATTTATTTTCATACCTTAGTTTCCAAACTGTGCCTTGTAACAAGGTAGTAAAACGGCGGATCAAACAAAACAGAAGTCCCGCCAGCTGCTCAAGCGAGCTCTCCAATCAGCTAAACAGACTCAATAACTCCACGGTAACGTTTTGGTGAGTTTACCAAATTTAGGAGCGGCCGTGCCGGCAATTTGAGTGTTCCAGGTTCGATCCCCGCTTCCGCCATCCTAGTCACCGCCGTTGTGTCCTCGGGCAAGACACTTTACCACCGGCTCCCATTGCCACCCACACTGGTTTAAATGTAAACTAGATATTGGATTTCACTATGTAAAAGCGCTTTGAGTCACTAGAGAAAAGCGCTATATAAATATAATTCACTTCACGAATAAAATATTTTTTCCATATATAAGCCGCATCGGACTATAAGCCGCCGATATATACGTTGTGAAATGAGTTATTTACATGGAAATATTTTATTTTCATACATTGGTTTCCAAAAAGTGCCTTGTAACAAGGCAGTAAAACGGCGGATCAAACAAAACAGAAGTCATGGTCATGGACCCGCTAGCTGTGCAAGCATCAGCTAAACAGACTCAATAACTCTACAGTGACGTTTTGGTGACTTGACAAACATTTACAAGTAAAATATGTTTCCATATTTAAGCCGCACCGGACTATAAGCCGCAGATATACCTTTATACTTTGTGAAATGAGTTATTTACACAGAAATATTTTATTTTCATACATTATTTTGGTCAAAACTGTGTCTGTAACAAGGCAGTAAAATGACTGATCAAACAAAACAGAATCCACGATGACGTGATTTTCAAACCAACAAAACTAATCTTGAGCTAAGGGTCTTTGCTAATTACCTCATTTTGATTGTTGTGGTCAAACACTTGATTTTGTGGCAATTTTTCAGATTTTTATGATTATTTTATAATTATTATATTTTTTTTAATGGACAATATTAGTTTATTTAGAAGAGCCGTTCTTAACCTCTTTTAAATATATTAATATAAATATTATTTAATATTAATATAATTTCATAATATTTAATATGTTATACATAAAAGTACAAAATAAATAAATATGTAAAATGCAAGTAAAAGTTAAAACACATTTTTTTTATAAAAGTAAATATTTAAAAAATATAAAAGTAAAAAATGAAATAACTAAAATACTAATAAAAGTTAAAAAAATAAATAAAATAAAAGTAAATGAAACAAATATTTAAAAAATATTCCCCTCAAAAAATAAATACATATACATAAATCAAAATTAATTTGATAGGGAAAAGATAATGCAGGTAGTAAGAAAAAGACATGTTTTTCCCTCCTCCAAACCCCCCCCCCAAAATGTTTTAAATTTAAACAAAAGTAAATATAAAAAACATTTAATAAAAAATAACCCGCCCCTCCAAAAAATAAATAAAAATACTAAATAAATAAATATGTCAAATACAAATAAAAGTTCAAAAACAACATTGTTTAATAAAAGTAAATAAGAAAATGAATTAAAAAAATTAAAGTAAAAAATTAAATAATTAAAATACTAATAAAAGTAATAAAAATACAAATAATTGAATAAAAGTAATTAAAAAAAATATTTTTTGAAATTCCCCTCAAAAAGTAAATAAATAAATAAAATACAAATAAAAGTAATAAAGCGCAATTAAAATAAATACATGTTTTTTATTAAAAAAATATAACCCTCGCTGACAAAAAAAATAAAAGTAAAAAATAAATAAATATGTAAAATACAAATAAAAGTTAAAAAACAACATTATTTTTAATAAAAGTAAATAAGAAAATTAATAAAAAAAATAAAAGTAAAAAATAAAATAATTAAAATACTAATAAAAGTTATAAAAATACAAATAATTGAATAAAAGTAATTAAACCACATCTTTTTAAAAATTCCCCTCAAAAAGTAAATAAATAAATAAAATACAAATAAAAGTAATAAAACACAATTAAAATAAATACATGTTTTTTATTAAAAAATATAACCCTCACTGCCCCAAAAAAATTAAATAAAAGTAAAAATAAAATACACACAAGTGAAAAAAAATGATAACCCTTTCCCTCCCCTCACGGTCCTACATTTCAGTCACAGTCACAGTGGGGGGTGGGGGGCAATGCACTGCCGTCCACTTCACCACCAGCAGATAGAACATCAAACCAACTCATTTACAAACAAATAACAATCAGAAAACTACAGATAAGTGTCCCTGAATAAAAACAAAACACAGAGAATTGAGCTAAGAGGAAAAGTTATTTGTCAACATTTGTCCTACAGTGTCTTTAATGTAGCCATGTTACTAATCAACTTCTATTCTATAAAGATCTACTCTACACACACACACACACACACACACACACACACACACACACACACACACACACACACACACACACACACACACACACACACACACACACACACACACACACACACACACACGTAGTTCGTACCTTCTGGAGACCTGAGAAAAATGCCTACCTCTTTAGGATCAGCCTTTCTAGACACACACACACGCACACACACACACGTAGTTCGTACCTTCTGGAGACCTGAGAAAAATGCCTACCTCTTTAGGACCAGCCTTTCTAGACACACACACACACACACACACACACACACACACACACACACATACACACACACGTAGTTCGTACCTTCTGGAGACCTGAGAAAAAGGCCTACCTCTTTAGGACCAGCCTTTCTAGACACACACACACACACACACACACACACACACACACACACACACACACACACACACAAACACACACGTAGTTCGTACCTTCTGGAGACCTGAGAAAAAGGCCTACCTCTTTAGGACCAGCCTTTCTAGACACACACACACACACACACACACACACACACACACGCACACACACACACACACACACACACACACACACACACACACACACACACACACAGAGACTAGAAGGTAATGTAGAAATGGCCATTATCTGGGCGGTGGCCAGTAACAGAAGCTCCCCCACCAAGATCACCTCAGCTGACAAAAGTTAATTTGCACTAATGATGTTTTACTCCTCTCATTACCTTAAATCACCCCCCCCCCCCTCCCCTCCCTCTGCCCCCCTCCCCCTTGCCGTGCAGCATATAGAAAGGTAGAAAGGAAAGAAAGTTGCAGGCAGGAAGCCGTCAGCAGTTTGTAATTGTTATTGTTTGGAATAAAAAGGGAGGTCCTCCCTGAATATTTCATGACTAAACTACTTAAGATCATATTTGATGGAAGCTGCGCTCCAGTTTTTACTGTACAAGCTGCCGCACTCTCCTATTTATGTCCCGGGCCTAAGTGGTGGACTTTGTAACCGTACCAGAGTCCACGTCTCGCACCTTTAATCATCTCATCAGCTCTTTATCATGCCAACTGGAGGATTATGGCCGAGCTAATGGCTATTTTATTATGCTGCAAAGGGGGAATGGGCCAACACTGCCCACAGATAGGTGTGCCAGGCTGCTGGCATCCTGCTCTAAAAAGGTGCATCCAAGTATTGAGCAAAGGCTGTGAATACATATGTGCATTTTTAGTTTTAGTAAATTAGCAAAAAAAAAAAAGAAAAAAAAACCTTTTTACCTTGCCATTATAGGGTATTGTGTGTAGAATTTTGGGGACAAACATGAATTTATTCCTTTTTGAAATATTGAGCAAAGGCTGTGGATACTTTTGTACATTTTTATTTTTAGTAAATTTTCCACAAAAAAAACTTTTTTACCTTGCCATTATAGGGTATTGTGTGTAGAATTTTGAGGACAAACATGAATGTATTCCATTTTGAAATATTGAGCAAAGGCTGTGAATACTTTTGTACATTTTTATTTTTTGTAAATTTTCCACAAAAAAAAAACGTTGTTACCTTGCCATTATAGGGTATTGTGTGTAGAATTTTGAGGACAAACATGAATGTATTCCATTTTGAAATATTGAGCAAAGGCTGTGAATACTTTTGTACATTTTTATTTTTGTAAATTTTCCACAAAAAAAAAAACGTTGTTACTTTGCCATTATAGGGTATTGTGTGTAGAATTTTTGAGGACAAACATGAATGTATTCCATTTTGAAATATTGAGCAAAGGCTGTGAATACTTTTGTACATTTTTATTTTTTGTAAATTTTCCACAAAAAAAAAAACGTGTTACCTTGCCATTATAGGGGTATTGTGTGTAGAATTTTGAGGACAAACATGAATGTATTCATTTTGAGATACTAAACAAAGTCTGTCAGTATGTATGTACATTTTTATTCTATGTAAATTAGCACAAAAAAACCCCCAAACTTTTTACCTTGTCATTATAAGGTATTGTGTGTAGAATTTTGAGGACTAACATGAATATATTCAGTTTTGAAATATTGAGCAAAGGCTGTGAATACTTTTGTACATTTTTATTTTAATAAATTAGCAAAAATTTTAAAAAAATACCTTTTACCTTGCCATTATGGGGTATTGTGTGTAGAATTTGAGGACTAACATGAATTTATTCCATTTTGAAATATTGCGCAATGATTGTGGATACTTATGTACATTTTTATTTTGTAGTAAATTTGCAAAAATAAATATAAAATACCCTACAATGGTAAGATGAAAAAGGTATTTTTCAAAATGTTTGCTGATTTATTAAAAATAAAAATGTACATAAGTATTCACAGCCTTTGCTCAATATTTCAAAATGGAATACATTCATTTTTGTCCTCAAAATTCTACACACAATACCCCATAATGGCAAGGTAAAAAGTTTATTTTTTATTTTGCTAATTTACAAAAAAATAAAAATGTACATAAGTATTCACAGCCTTCGCTCGATATTTCAAAATGGAATGCATTCATATTTGTCCTCAAAATTCTACACACAATGCCCTATAGTGGCAAGGTAAAAAAGGTATTGTGTGTAGAATTTTGAGGACAAACATGAATGCATTCCATTTTGAAATATTGAGCAAAGGCTGTGAATACTTTTGTAAATTTTTATTTGTAGTAAATTTGCAAAATAAATATAAAATACCCTACAATGGTAAGGTGAAAAGGTATTTTTCAAATGTTCGCTAATTTACTAAAAATATAAAATGTACATAAGTATTCACAGCCTTTGCTCAATATTTCAAATGGAATACATTCATGTTTGTCCTCAAAATTCTACACACAATACCCCATAATGGCAAAGTAAAAAGGTATTGTGTGTAGAATTTTGAGGACAAACATGAATGCATTCCATTACGAAATATTGAGCAAAGGCTTTTAGTAAATTAGCACACAACATTTTTTTTTACCTTGCCATTATCGGGTATTATGTGTAGAATTTTGTGGACAAACATGAATTTATTCCATCTTGAAATATTTATCAAGTGTTGTGATTACTTATGTGCATTTTTATTTTTAGTAAATTAGAAAAAAAAAGAAAAGAAAACCTTTTTACCTTGCCATTATAGGGTATTGTGTGTAGAATTTTGAGGACAAACATGAATTTATTCCCATTTTGAAACATGGCTGTAAGGTAATTTAATGTATGCTACTTTTTGTCAACATTATTTGTACTTTTTTCCCTACACTTTGAACTTTGCGGCTTGTGAGACGGTGCAGCTAATTCGTGGGTTTTTTCTTCACTGACAGCATAATACAAATAAAACAAAACAAGTCCATATTTTGGGCGAATCTGCTCCTTCTTGTCCTTCTATGTCGTGCCTCTAAACCGGAAGTATAAGTGCCGTTCAGTCTTCTAGCCCTCCACAGCGTTTTTGCTCGTATCTTTTATTCATGCATCCGAGTATCGTTTACAAGTTTTACAACATACCTAAAACTATTCTTACTTACTTACTGAACTATCTAAACCCACATAGAAAGACATTTTGTGGATATTGATGATCATTTTTGGTTGTTTTTTAAAGGACCCAGTATAAAAAAAACCCAAAAGCAGTTAAGTGGTCACGTTGTGGAAAAATGGTAAATAAAAACAAAATACAATGATTTGCAAATCTTCTCAACTTATAATCAATTGAATTATTTTTTATTGCAAATATTAGCTCATTGGATGCCTGCAACATGTTGCAAAAAAAAGCTGGCACAAGTGGCAAAAAAGAGTGAGAAAGTTGAGGAATGCTCATCAAACACTTATTTGGAACATCTCACAGGTGAACGGGGCTAATTGGGGAACAGGTGGGTGCCATGGTTGGCTATAAAAGCAGCTTCCATGAAATGCTCACTCATTCACAAACAAGGACGTCGACAAATGCCCGAGCAAATTGTATAAGAGCAAACATTTCTCAGCAGCTACTGCAAGGAATTTAGGATTTCACCATCTACGCTCCGTGTTAACATCAAAAGGTTCAGAGAATCCGGAGGAATAACTGCAAGTAATGTACGGCATCGAAAAGCGACGTCGGTGTGTAACGGATATCGCCACACGGGCTCAGAAAACAACTGTCAGTAACTACAGTTGGTCGCGACATATGTAAGTGCAAGTTAAAACTCTTACTATGCCAAGCCACAGCCATTTATCAACAACACCCGGAAACGCCGCCGGGCACGAGCTCACCTAAGATGGACTGAGGCAAAGTGGGAAAAGTGTTCTCTGGTCAGACGAGTCCACATTTCAAATAGTTTTAGGCGCAAAGTGACGGTATGGGGGGTGTATTTGTGGCCAAGGCATGGGTAACTTACACACCTGTGAAGGCACCATTAATGCTGAAAGGTACATACAGGTTTTGGAGCAACGTTATCATGGACGCCCCTGCTTATTTCAGTAAGACGATGCCAAGCCACGTGTTACAATAGCGTGGCATCGTAGTAAAAGAGTGTGGGTACTAGACTGGCCTGCCTGTCTAGTACCCCGTCTCCGATAAAAATATGAAGGCTAAAATATCAGAAGGGAGGACTGTAGAACAACTTAAGCTGTACATCAAGCAAGAACATGTTTTTAAAAGGAAAGGCCATGTGACACACTGGTAAAAATGCTGCTCGGACTACTTTTTTGAAATGTGTTGCTGCCAAATATCTTGCCTTTGCAGTCTATTCCATTAAATATAAGTTGAAAAGGATTTGTAAATCATTGTATTCTCTTTTTATTTACCATTTACACAACGTGACAACTTCACGGCTTTTGGGGGTTTGTAAATATTAGAAACTAATTTAGAGCCGGCTAATAGAATGCTGAACAATTTAGAAAAAAACGATAACAAAAATGCCAATTTGGCCCCAAATAGCCATTTATACACGCAAAAACGCCATTCGTACAAAAGCAGGACCTTTCCCTGTCATTGTATTCTCTTCTTATTTACCATTTACACAACGTGACAACTTCACCGCTTTTGGGGGTTTGTAAATATTAGAAACTGATTTAGAGCCGGCCAATAGAATGTCGAACAATTTAGAAAAAAGATTTAAAAAAAAGCCAATTTATTCCCAAAATACCAATTTATACACACAAAAATGCCATTCGTACAAAGGCAGGACCTTTCCCTGTCATTGTATTCTCTTTTTATTTACCATTTACCCAACGTGACAACTTCACCACTTTTGGGGGTTTGTAAATATTAGAAACTAATTTAGAGCCGGCCAATAAAATGTCGAACAATTTAGAAAAAAGATAACAAAAATATCGATTTGGCCCCAAATATCCATAGATACACACAAAAACGCAGAGACGTACAAAATCAGGACCTTTCCCTGTCATTGTATTATCTTTTTATTTACCATTTACACAACGTGACAACTTCACTGCTTTTGGGGGTTTGTAATATTATAAACTAATTTAGAGCCGGCCAATAGAATGTTGAACAATTTAGAAAAAAACGATAACAAAAATGCCAATTTGGCCCCAAATACCCATTTATACACACAAAAACGCCATTCGTACAAAGGCAGGACCTTTCCCTGTCATTGTATTCTCCTTTTATTTACCATTTACACAATGTGACAACTTCACTGCTTTTGGGGTTTGTAATATTACAAACTAATTTAAAGTCGGCCAATAGAATGTCAAACAATTTAGAAAAAAGATTTAAAAAAAAAAAAAAGCCAATTTACCCCCAAATACCCATTTATACACACAAAAACGCCATTCGTACAAAAGCAGGACCTTTCCCTGTCATTGTATTCTCTTTTTATTTACCATTTACCCAATGTGACAACTTCACTGCTTTTGGGGGTTTGTAATATTATAAACTAATTTAAAGCCGGCCAATAGAATGTCGAACAATTTAGAAAAAAGATAACAAAAATACAGATTTGGCCCCAAATATCCATAGATACACACAAAAACGCAGAGACGTACAAAATCAGGACCTTTTCCTGTCATTGTAATCTCTTTTTATTTACCATTTACCCAACGTGACAACTTCACCACTTTTGGGGGTTTGTAAATATTAGAAACTGATTTAGAGCCGGCCAATAGAATGTCGAACAATTTAGAAAAAAACAATAACAAAAATACCAATTTGGCCCCAAATACCCATTCATACACACAAAAACGCCATTCGTACAAAGGCAGGACCTTTCCCTGTCATTGTATTCTCTTTTTATTTACTATTTACACAACGTGACAACTTCACCGCTTTTGGGGGTTTGTAATATTAGAAACTAATTTAGAGCCGGCCAATAGAATGTTGAACAATTTAGAAAAAAATGATAACAAAAATGCCAATTTGGCCCCAAATAGCCATTCATACACACAAAAAACGCCATACGTACAAAGACAGGACCTTTCCCTGTCATTGTATTCTCTTTTTGTGTACCATTTACACAACGTGACAACTTCACTGCTTTTGGGGGTTTGTAATATTATAAACTAATTTAAAGCCGGCCAATAGAATGTCGAACAATTTAGAAAAAAGATTTAAAAAAAAGCCAATTTATTCCCAAAATACCCATTTATACACACAAAAATGCCATTCGTACAAAGGCAGGACCTTTCCCTGTCATTGTATTCTCTTTTTATTTACCATTTACCCAACGTGACAACTTCACCGCTTTTGGGGGTTTGTAAATATTATAAACTAATTTAGAGCCGGCCAATAAAATGTCGAACAATTTAGAAAAAAGATAACAAAAATACAGATTTGGCCCCAAATATCCATAGATACACACAAAAACGCAGAGACGTACAAAATCAGGACCTTTTCCTGTCATTGTATTCTCTTTTTATTTACCATTTACACAACGTGACAACTTCACTGCTTTTGGGGGTTTGTAATATTATAAACTAATTTAAAGCCGGCCAATAGAATGTCGAACAATTTTTAAAAAAAAGATAATAAAAAAAAAAAGCCAATTTACCCCCAAATACCCATTTATACACACAAAAACGCAATTCATACAAAAGCAGGACCTTTCCCTGTCATTGTATTCTTTTTGTATTTACCATTTACACAACGTGACAACTTCACTGCTTTTGGGGTTTTTTGTTGAAACATGAAATTGTTCCTTGAACTTGGTCTTGACAAGCATCCATTTCCAGGACTTTGACTGATGTCGACGTTTACACGGCAGCGTGGTGCGACACGAGCGATCGTTCAGCGCACATTTCCAGTGTAGTGATGGATCGGAAGGTTACATGACGGGGGGTGAGGTGGGGGGGCACACACACGGTGACAGGAACATTCTTCAGAAGGACAGCGGGCAAAGAGACGGCTCCTCAAAAATAGACCGTGTCCGGTATCCAAGCTGATGTTTTCCTGTCATCCTGTCCGTCTGCGTCTTCATCTTCATCACTTTCTCCCGCTTCTGCGCTCTTTCTGTCTGAATGGACTGCTGAAGTAATACTTGTTTGACAATGTAGTCTCAATGGAATAAACAGTGTCAATTCCGGGCTATAAGAGGCCACTTTTTTCCCACCCTTTGACCCCCGCGGCTAATTTTAGGGATTTTTCTTCACTGACAACCACAATATCCGGAGTGTGTGGATGGTTAAAAGGTTCCAATCAGATATAAAACGGCGCAGAAATTGAAGAAATTTGGGAGTTGTGAAACTATTAAAATGTCTATTGATTTGAATTGAAATTTCCTGGAAATTTGGGAATTCTGCGACACCTACCCTTTACATCAGTATTTCTTAACCATACTATTGTTGGTTTATTAGGTATTATATTTTATTGTATGATCCTGTAACTACTTGGTATCGGATCGATACGTAAATGTGCGTTATCATCCAAAACTAATGTCAAGTACTCTATCAAAGAAGAGAAGAATAAGTGATTATTACATCCATCCATCCATCCATCCATTTTCTACCGCTTATTCCATTTTGGGTTCGCGGGGGGCGCTGGCACCTATCTGAGCTACAATCGGGCGGAAGGCGGGGATTATTACATTTGAACAGAAGTGTAGATAGAACATGTTAAAACAGAAATCCGCGCGACACCTACCCTTTATATCAGTATTTCTTAACCATACTATTGTTGGTTTATTTACGTATTATATTTTATTGTATGATCCTGTAACTACTTGGTATCAGATTGATACCTAAATGTGTGGTATCATCCAAAACTAATGTCAAGTATCAAAGAAGAGAAGAATAAGTGATTATTACATCCATCCATTTTTTACCGCTTATTCCATTTTGGGTTCGCGGTGGGCGCTGGTGCCTTTCTCAGCTACAATCGGGCGGAAAGCGGGGATTATTACATTTGAACAGAAGTGTAGATAGAACATGTTATAACAGAAATCCGCGCGACACCTACCCTTTACATCAGTATTTCTTAACCATATTGGTTATTAGTTGTTGTATTTTATTGCATGATCCTGTAACTACTTGGTATCGGATTGATACCTAAATGTGTGGTATCATCCAAAACTAATGTCAAGTATCAAAGAAGAGAAGAATAAGTGATTATTACATTTGAACAGAAGTGTAGATAGAACATGTTAAAACAGAAAATAAGCAGATATTAACAGGAAATGAACAAGTGGATTGATAATCCATATTTTTTAGTTTGTCCGTCACAATGTAGACAAAATAATAGGTAGATAAAAGACACAATATGTTACAAATTCATCTTTGTTTATTTACTTACTACTAAAAGACATGTTCACTATTTTATGTAAGGACTAAATGACAATAATAAACTAAGATTTGTTGTTACAATAAAGCCAATAAGGACATTTTTGTGGTCCCCTTTATTTAGAAAAGTACGGAAATACATTTTGGTGAAATATCGGTGTACTGAGTGAAATCCCGAGTATGAGCTGGGTGATTGGCAATAAGGCACCAACCAGGCACAGGTGATCAATTCTTTCTCATTAGAATTAGCAAGTCAAAGTGAGACAAATGCCAAAGCAAACCCGTTTTTTTTTTTTTTTTTACTACCACCCCCCTCACCCTCACCCACACCCTCACCCTCTCGACGTGCTGACAGGAGGTCACGTAGAGGCGATAAGAAGGTTGCGAGTTAAGTGATTGTCGGACATCGCTGTAGTCCTTCTCCCTTCTGTACTTGCAGGGCCCGCACCCTGGCCTCTGGAAGGTGTGGCGCCGCACACGGACCAAACGTAATAAAGGTAATTTACTAGCCGGGTGGAATTCCGTCGCTCTGGGCCTCCGCCGCCCGTGTTAAGCAGCCCGCTGACCTTTAGTGTCTGATTCATAAAGAGGGACAAAATGCGATTAGGCCTGGACAGGAAAGGTCAAACGCACTGGCAGTTGTGGCTCCAACACACGGGCTGGAGATACACGGGCTGTCAGACCTACCAAAGTGTGTGTGTGTGTGTGTGTGGGTGTGTCAGAGGTGGAGACGCCGACGGCAGTTAGCCTTTTTGGCCTCTGAAGCCGTTAGCAGAAAGGGCAACATATCTGACGTGGGGCCTTGCTCCTGTTTTATGTCCACACACACATTTGTGTCGTTCGGACCTTCTGGGGACCGGAGAAAAAAAAAGCCTACCTCTTTAGGACCGCCCTTTCAAGATATATAAAGAAGTGTATTTACAACATGAATAATATAAACATACTATGTAAATATTACAAAGAAGCTTGTCGTGGAAAAATGAGTTGGAATTTCACAAGAAAAACTTAGAATTTTAGGCAGTGTTATAATAAAAGTTGTCGTTTTCTTGACGCAAGTCAAAATTTGACTGGAAAAAGTGAAGATTTGTGCAATATTGTGATAAAAGTTGGAAATTTACTCAATAACAGTCGCAATTTTTCAAGAAAAGCTGAAAAATTTGGCAATTTTATGAAAACAGTTGTCATTTTACTCGACAAAAGTCGAGGGGCTGGAGATACACGGCTGTCAGACCTACCAGAGTGTGTGCGTGTGTGTGTGTGGGTGTGTCAGAGGTGGAGACGCCGACGGCAGTTAGCCTTTTTGGCCTCTGAAGCCGTTAGCAGAAAGGGCAACATATCTGACTTGGGGCCTTGCTCCTGTTTTATGTCCACACACACATTTGTGTCGTTCGGACCATCTGGGGACCGGAGAAAAAAAAAGCCTACCTCTTTAGGACCGCCCTTTCAAGATATATAAAGAAGTGTATTTACAACATGAATAATATATACATACTATGTACATATTACAAAGAAGCTTGTCGTGGAAAAATAAGTTGGAATTTCACACGAAAAACTTAGAATTTTAGGCAGTGTTATAATAAAAGTTGTCGTTTCTTGACGCAAGTCAAAATTTGACAGGAAAAAGTGAACATTTGTGCAATATTGTGATAAAAGTTGGAAATTTACTCAATAACAGTCGCAGTTTTTCAAGAAAAGCTGAAAAATTTGGCAATTTTATGAAAACAGTTGTCATTTTACTCGACAAAAGTCTCAATTTTATAGGAAACTTTAATATTTTGGCAATATTATAATAATAATCAGATTTTTACTTGGCAAAATTATAAGTCATTTTATCAATCAATCAATCAATCAATGTTTATTTATATAGCCCCAAATCACAAATGTCTCAAAGGACTGCACAAACCATTACGACTACAACATCCTCGGAAGAACCCACAAAAGGGCAAGGAAAACTCACACCCAGTGGGCAGGGAGAATTCACATCCAGTGGGACGCCAGTGACAATGCTGACTATGAGAAACCTTGGAGATGACCTCAGATGTGGGCAACCCCCCCCTATAGGGGACCGAAAGCAATGGATGTCGAGCGGGTCTAACATGATACTGTGAAAGTTCAATCCATAGTGGCTCCAACACAGCCGCGAGAGTTCAGTTCAAGCGGATCCAAGACAGCAGCAAGAGTCCCGTCCACAGGAAACCATCCCAAGCGGAGGCGGATCAGCAGCGTAGAGATGTCCCCAACCGATACACAGGCGAGCGGTCCATCGTGGGTCTCGACTCTGGACAGCCAGTACTTCATCCATGGTCATCGGACCGGACCCCCTCCACAAGGGAGGGGGGGGACATAGGAGAAAAAGAAAAAAAGCGGCAGATCAACTGGTCTAAAAAGGAGGTCTATTTAAAGGCTAGAGTATACAGATGAGTTTTAAGGTGAGACTTAAATGCTTCTACTGAGGTAGCATCTCGAACTGTTACCGGGAGGGCATTCCAGAGTACAAAAAAATGTCACTGTTTAACAAGAACAACAAAAAAAAATTGGCAATATTTTGTCATAAAAGTCGTAATTTTATATGACAAATGTCCCAATTTTGCATTGAAAAGTAATAATTTTACGAGAAAATGTTGCAATATTACAGAAAGAATGTGAGAAATAGTTCCCAATTTGACTAGAAAAAACTGAACTTTTGTGCAAAATTATGATATAAGTTGGAATTTTACTCAATAACAGTTGCAGTTTTACAAGAAAAGCTGAATATTTAGGCAATTTTTGAAAAGTCGTAATTTGACTCGACAAAAAGTCACAATTTATAAGAAAACTTTCATATTTTGGCGATATAAAAATAATCAGAATTTTACTCAGCAAAATGATAACAAGAGTCATAATTTTTCTCGAAAATCTGACCTCACAGAAAGATAAGACCTTTTGGAAGAAAGTTCTGTGGTCTTAAACATGTGGACAATGCTGAAGAAACAAGTTCATGTCATAAAACCAACAAACGTAGCTTTGTCTTAGCTTTGTCCGAGTGATGTCAGATGAAACAAAAATGTATCCCTTTGGCCAAAAATTGGTGCAGTTCATCAAAGTTTGTTGGTTTTATGACATGGACTTGTTTCTTCAGCATTGTCCACATGTTTAAGACCACGGAACTTTCCTCCAGAAGGTCTTATCTTTGTCTGTGGGATGTCAGATGAAACAAAAATGGAGCTATTTGGCCAAAAATTGGTGCAGTTCAACTAAGTTTGTATGTTTTATGACATTGACTTGTTTCTTCAGCATTGTCCACACGTTTAGACCACGAACGGAACTTTCCTCCAGAAGGTCTTATCTTTGTATGTGTGGTGTCAGATGAAACAAAAATGGAGCTGTTTTTTTTGGGGGGTATTTTTCCTTTGGGCTTGAATCACTTTACCCAGGATAAGGAACATGTTCAAATTGAAAATACCACAAATAAACTGTTCGCCAGTTCATAATACTACTACTACTACTACTAATAATAATAATAATAAGTAGTATAAACTTAATGGCTCTTGTAGAACACTAGAAGCTAACAGCTAGCGGTCACAGTAAACGTCAACCGACTCATTTTTTTTTTCTTACATTCTTTCGTTCTTTGGTGGCAGGGTTAATTTCCCATGATGATGATGATAATGACCAACCGGACAACATGCTCAGAAACAATTAGCGCCGGCCATTGAAGTGGACGTTTCCTCTCGGCGGAGCACCGAGGGCCGGGGCATAAATAAGTCCCCTTGTCAGCCATTGCCAAGTGACGGCTAATGACTCTCATTAATATGCAAAACAGCCGCCATTTTTCCCCTGCACTTGGTCCAAGTGACCGTCTCAAGAAAATGTCTAATTGCGAGTCAATTATGTCATTGAGCTCGTTTGGGTGTTCATTTGTATGCAAATGGCGTTGGGTAACGAGAGGGAAACGGGCAACGGACTCCACCGGGGACCAAAAAAAACACTTGGTGGGTGTTTATACCTCAGGTACAACTTTTTCTGCTTCCGCACCACTAACATTGCTAACAGTGCTGGGGGTACAATATGCCCGTCCATAGCGAAACTACTCAGACTGGATCCGACCAACTTGCAAACCCCCAAAAGCAGTGAAGTTGTCACGCTGTGTAAATGGTAAATCAAAAGAGAATACAATGGCAGCGAAAGGTCCTGCCTTTGTACGAATGGCGTTTTTGTGTGTATGAATGGCTATTTAGGGCCAAATTGGTATTTTTGTTATCTTTTTTGTAAATTGTTCGACATTCCATTGGCCGGCTCTAAATCAGTTTCTAATATTACAAACCCCCAAAAGCAGTGAAGTTGTCACGTTGTGTAAATGGTAAATAAAAAGAGAATACAATGACAGGGAAATGTCCTGCCTTTGTACGAATGCCGTTTGTGTGTGTGTGAATGGCTATTTGGGGCCAAATTGGTATTTTTGTTATCTTTTTTCTAAATTGTTCGACATACTATTGGCCGGCTGTAAATCAGTTTCTAATCTTTACAAACTCCCAAAAGCAGTGAAGTTGTCACGTTGTGTAAATGGTAAATAAAAAGAGAATACAATGACAGGGAAAGGTCCTGCCTTTGTACGTACGGCGTTTTTGTGTGTATCTATGGGTATTTGGGGTTAAACTTGTATTTTAGTTATCTTTTTTTTCTAAATTGTACGACATTCTACTGGCTGGCTATAAATTAGTTTCAAATATTTACAAACCCCCAAAAGCAGTGAAGTTGTGTAAATGGTAAATAAAAAGAGAATACAATGACAGGGAAAGGTCCTGCCTTTGTACATACGGCGTTTTTGTGTGTATGAATGGGTATTTGACCCCTGCCTCAATTGTTTTCAACCGGTAACACGGCAGTAAAAACGCCGATCAAACAAAACAGAAGTCATGGTCACGGACCCACTAGCTGCGGAAGCTAGCTCTCCAATCAGCTAAACAGACTCAATAACTCCACAGTTATTGACTCTGTTTAGCTGACTCCAAAATTATGAAAAAGTGACAAATTCCCGTTTGAAAGGTTGTCGTGGACTGCGGGGCCGCGTAGCAGGAAGCTCATCAGTTCGACTGGAAGACTCACACCTGCGGTAAAGGATTCCTTGATCCGTCGTCACGCTGCGGTCGGCTGTTAATTATGTGCTCGCTGGGGCAAGATCAATAAAATGAGGGGCGGCAAAAGTTGAGAGCGGAGGACGCCGGTGCGGGGGGGATGGGGGGCAGACGCACGCCTTAATTCCTGTCTGCGACGCGCTCGCCATCGCCGACTCGTTAATAGCGGGAGAGGATCCAGGCGACACTGAGCACTCATTATGGCCGCCATCAGCACTTCATGAACACCTTCGCCACTAAATTCATCATCACTGTATCGGATCTGATTAATAATTGCTTTGTCACTTGGATATTTGCTCTGATTAATTAATACCGGTATTGATTAGGGAGACGAGGTGTGTGTGTGTTAAGAAAAGTGCCACAGCAGCAGTGCGGTCTGGGAAGTCAATGTTTGGCCGAGAAGCGACTGATCAGAGCAAATTGCAGCATCGGGAGTTGTGTGCCAGCGGGGACTTGTTTGGATTTTCTCGGTCTCGGTCGACTCGCACACTTCTCTTGATCATCTTGGAGACGATTGAAAACTTTCATTAAAGTTAATCCGAGTTGACTTGGAATGTTCCACATTTAAGGACGAGGCCTGGGTGGTGACATGTAACACCGATAAAGGGGGATTCGTGGGGGGTGTCGATATTAACGAGTTTACTCGTGTGATTACCGTATTTTTCGGACTATAAGGCGCACTTGAAATTATTTTTTGATATTTGCATATTATGTATATATTATTAATGTTATGAATACACTCCTTTATACATCTAGAAAGGCTGGTCCTAAAGAGGTAGGCATTTTTATCAGGTCCCCAGAATGTCAGAAATACGAGAATGTGTGTGTGTGAGTTAACTCGAGCGATTACCGTATTTTTCGGACTATAAGGCGTACTTAGAAATGTTTTTTATATTTGTATAGTATGTATATATTATTAATGTTGTAAATACACTTCTTTATATATCTAGAAAGGCTGGTCCTAAAGAGGAAGGCATTTTTCTCAGGTCTCCAGAATGTCAGAAATACGAGAATGTGTGTGTGTGTGTGTGTGTGAGTTAACTCGAGCGATTACCGTATTTTTCGGACTATAAGGCGTACTTAGAAATGTTTTTTATATTTGTATAGTATGTATATATTATTAATGTTGTAAATACACTTCTTTATATATCTAGAAAGGCTGGTCCTAAAGAGGTGGGCATTTTTCTCAGGTCCCCAGAAGGTCAGAAATACGAG
>NC_084638.1:7688360-7743360 GCF_033978795.1 Nerophis ophidion
AGCACCTCCAAGTCCGAGTCCATGGTTCTCGCCCGGAAAAGGGTGGAATGCCATCTCCGGGTTGGGGAGGAGACCCTGCCCCAAGTGGAGGAGTTCAAGTACCTAGGAGTCTTGTTCACGAGTGAGGGAAGAGTGGATCGTGAGATCGACAGGCGGATCGGTGCGGCGTCTTCAGTAATGTACCGATCCGTTGTGGTGAAGAAGGAGCTGAGCCGGAAGGCAAAGCTCTCAATTTACCGGTCGATCTACGTTCCCATCCTCACCTATGGTCATGAGCTTTGGGTCATGACCGAAAGGATAAGATCACGGGTACAAGCGGCCCAAATGAGTTTGGGTCTCTCCCTTAGAGATAGGGTGAGAAGCTCTGCCATCTGGGAGGAACTCAAAGTAAAGCCGCTGCTCCTCCACATGGAGAGGAGCCAGATGAGGTGGTTCGGGCATCTGGTCAGGATGCCACCCGAACGCCTCCCTAGGGAGGTGTTTAGGGCACGTCCAACCAGTAGGAGGCCACGGGGAAGACCCAGGACACGTTGGGAAGACTATGTCTCCCGGCTGGCCTGGGAACGCCTCGGGATCCCCCGGGAAGAGCTGGACGAAGTGGCTGGGGAGAGGGAAGTCTGGGTTTCCCTGCTTAGGCTGTTGCCCCCGCGACCCGACCTCGGATAAGCGGAAGATGATGGATGGATGGATGGATGGGGCATTGAACTATGAATGCATCCATTCATTTGAAGAGGGATTTCCTGGAAATTTCAGGAAATTGATTGATAATTGATTGATTTATTGATACTTTTATTAGTAGATGGCACAGTTCAGTACATATTCCGTACAATTGACCACTAAATGGAAACACCCGAATAAGTTTTTCAACTTGTTTAAGTCGGGGTCCACGTTAATCAATTCATGGTATGCACAATTGTCCTAGGTGATCTGAATAGGTTGGTGTTGGAATTTCTGAAATCGGCTGAAAAATGTTGACGTAGTAACAGTTTGAATTGAGAACGGGTGTTTTGGGATTCCTAGGATTTTGTAAAAAAAACGTGAATTTTTATGAATAAGGATAATTTCTTGTCCCAACTAAGAAGAATATGGTTGAAAAATTTGGACTGTGAACACTCTCCAGGACGAGGTATAAATATGGCTTTGGAAAAACAGGAATTCAGGGAATTTTTGGGAACTTGGAAAATGGTAGTTTGATTGTCAATGGTGGGTGGAGTGTGTAGATGGTGGAACCTTTCAAATCGGATGAAAAATGCGGGAAATGTAGTAGATTGTGTAATGCCCTTTCATTGTCCATCGGGAGAAAATTCCAGGAATTTGGGAAAACATGTTTTGTGTTCGATATTCTGGAAGAAAAGTGAGTGGATGGTTGAAAAGTCAAGTAAAAGGTTAAGATGGTGCAACAATTTGAGAATTTGGGGCATTGTAGAACTATGAATACGTCCATTCATTTGAAATCGGTTGAAAAATGTTGACGTAGTAACAGTTTGAATTGAGAACGGCTGTTTAGGAATTCCTGGAATTTCAGAAAAAAACGGGAATTTATAGGAAAAAGGCGGATGCTATATATCGGAAGAGTAGTGTGTGTGTGGAAGGTTGCAATCGGTAAAGATGGCACAACATTTTGAGAATTTGGGGCATCGTAGAACTATGAATACGTCCATTCATTTGAACGGGGATTTCCTGGAAATTTCGGTAAAACACGAACCTTTGAAAATGTCGATAATCGCACAATTGTCCTCGGTGATCTGTATAGGTTGGTGTTGGAATTTTTGAAATTGGTTGAACAGTTTGAATTGAGAATGGAATTTTCTCCAAAAACGGTCATTTTTATGAAAAAGGGAAATTTGTTGCCCAAATTGAGAAGAATGTGGTTGAAAATTTTGGACTGTCAAAACTTTCAAGGAGGAGGTAAAACTGGGCTTTGGAAAAACGGGAATTTTTTTCGGAAATGTCCAGGATGAGTGGAGTGTGTGGATGTTGGAACGGTTCGAATCGGTTGAGAAATGTAGGATATGGAGAGTTTTGTATATTGCCCATTCAATTTCAACGGGAGAAATTCCTGGTAATTCCTGGTAATAATGGAATTCTAGGAACCGGTAAACATTGTAGCTTGAATGTCCGTTGTTAGCAGAGTGTATCCATGGTGGAACGGTTTAAATCGGATGAAAAATGTGGGATGTGCAGTATGGGAAGAAAATTCCAGGAAAACTGTGATTTTGGGGAAAGGGACAACATTTTTTGCGTGCGATATATCGGAAGAGTAGTGTGTGTGGATGGTTGAAAGGTCGGAATCGGTAAAAATGGCGCAACATTTTGAGAATTTGGTGCATCGTACAACTATGAATACGTCCATTCATTTGAACGGGGATTTCCTGGAAATTTCGGGAAAACGCGAACCTTTGAAAATATTGATAATAGCACAATCGTCTTAAATTATACGAATAGGTTGGTGTTGGAATTTTTGAAATCGGCTGAAAAATGTTGGACGTAGTAACAGTTTGAATTGAGAACGGGCGTTTAGGAGTTCCTGGAATTTCGTCCAAAAACGGGCATTTCTATGAGAAAAGAGAATTTGTTGTCCCAACTGAGAGGAATGTGGTTGAAAATGTTGGACTGTCAAAACTTTCAAGGAAGAGTTAAAACTGGGCTTTGGAAAAACGGGATTTCAGGGAATTTTTTTCGGAAATGTCCAGGATGAGTGGAGTGTGTGGATGTTGGAACAGTTCGGATAGGTTGCCAAATGTGGGATATGGAGAGTTTTGTATATTACCTATTCAATTTCAACGGGGGAAATTCCTGGTAATTCCTGGTAATAATGGAATTCTAGGAACTGGTAAACATTTTAGCTTGAATGTCCATTGTTAGCAGAGTGTATCCATGGTGGAACGGTTTAAATCGGATGAGAAATGTGGGATGTGCAGTATGGGGAGAAAATTCCAGGAAAACTGTGATTTTGGGGAAAGGGACAACATGTTTTGCGTGCGATATATCGGAAGAGTAGTGTGTGTGGATGGTTGAAAGGTCGGAATCGGTAAAAATGGCGCAACATTTTGAGAATTTGGTGCATCGTACAACTATGAATACCTCCATTCATTTGAACGGGGATTTCCTGGAAATTTCGGGAAAACACGAACCTTTTGAAAATATTGATGATAACACAATTGTCTTAAATTATACGAATAGGTTGGTGTTGGAATTTTTGAAATCGGCTGAAAAATGTTGGACGTAGTAACAGTTTGAATTGAGAACGGGCGTTTAGAAATTCCTGGAATTTCGTCCAAAAACGGGCGTTTCTATGAGAAAAGAGAATTTGTTGTCCCAACTGAGAGGAATTTGGTTGAAAATGTTGGACTGTCAAAACTTTCAGGGAAGAGGTAAAACTGGGCTTTGGAAAAACAGGAATTTTTTTCAAACTTGGAAAATGTGTAGTTAGATTGTCCAGGATGAGTGGAGTGTGTGGATTTTGGAACGGTTCGGATAGGTTGCCAAATGTGGGATACGGAGAGTTTTGTATATTGCCCATTCAATTTCAATGGGGGTAATTCCTGGTAATTCCTGGTAATAATGGAATTCTAGGAACCGGTAAACATTGTAGCTTGAATGTCCATTGTTAGCAGAGTGTATCCATGGTGGAACGGTTTAAATCGGATGAGAAATGTGGGATGTGCAGTATGGGGAGAAAATTCCTGGAAAACTGTGATTTTGGGGAAAGGGACAACATGTTTTGCGTGCGATATATCGGAAGAGTAGTGTGTGTGGATGGTTGAAAGGTCGGAATCGGTAAAAATGGTGCAACATTTTGAGAATTTGGTGCATCGTACAACTATGAATACGTCCATTCATTTGAACGGGGATTTCTTGGAAATTTCGGGAAAAGGCGAACCTTTTGAAAATATTGATGATAGCACAATTGTCTTAAATTATACGAATAGGTTGGTGTTGGAATTTTTTAAATTCGGCTGAAAATTGTTGACGTAGTAACAGTTTGAATTGAGAACGGGCGTTTAGGAATTCTTGGAATTTCGTCCAAAAACGGGCATTTCTATGAGAAAAGAGAATTTGTTGTCCCAACTGAGAGGAATGTGGTTGAAAAAGTTGGACTGTCAAAACTTTCAAGGAAGAGGAAAAACGGGAATTCAGGGATTTTTTTTCAAACTTGGAAAATGTGTAGTTAGATTGTCCAGGATGAGTGGAGTGTGTGGATTTTGGAACGGTTCGGATAGGTTGCCAAATGTGGGATACGGAGAGTTTTGTATATTGCCCATTCAATTTCAACGGGAGAAATTCCTGGTAATTCCTGGTAATAATGGAATTTTAGGAACTGGTAAACATTGTAGCTTGAATGTCCATTGTTAGCAGAGTGTATCCATGGTGGAACGGTTTAAATCGGATGAGAAATGTGGGATGTGCAGTATGGGGAGAAAATTCCAGGAAAACTGTGATTTTGGGGAAAGGGACAACATGTTTTGCGTGCGATATATCGGAAGAGTAGTGTGTGTGGATGGTTGAAAGGTCGGAATCGGTAAAAATGGCGCAACATTTTGAGAATTTGGTGCATCGTACAACTATGAATACGTCCATTCATTTGAACGGGGATTTCTTGGAAATTTCGGTAAAACACGAACCCTTGAAACTGTTGATAATAGTACAATTGTCCTAGACCAGGGGTCACCAATGCACCAGGTCGCCCGTAAGGACCAGATGAGTCGCCCGCTGGCCTGTTCTAAAAATAGCTCAAATAGCAGCACTTACCAGTGAGCTGCCTCTATTTCCTAAATTGTATTTATTTACTAGCAAGCTGCTCTCACTTTGTCCGATAATTCTAAGAGAGACAAAACTCAAATAGAATTTGAAAATACAAGAAAATATTTTAAGGACTTGGTCTTCACTTGTTGAAATAAATTCATTTATTTTTTTACTTTGCTTCTTATAACTTTCAGAACGACAATTTTAGAGAAAAAATACAACCTTAAAAATGTTTGTAAGATTTTTAAACACATATACCTTTTTACCTTTTAAATTCCTTCCTCTTCTTTCCTGACAATTTAAATCAATGTTCAAGTGAATTGATTTTTTTTTACTGTAAAGAATAATACATTTTTTTAAATATAATTCTTCATTTTAGCTTCTGTTTTTTCGATGAAGAATATTTGTAAAATATTTATTCAAATTTATTATGATTAAAATTTAAAAAAAATATTCTGGAAATATTCCGACATCATAGGGGAAGCGAACCATCCAGACTGTTATCCACGCCAAGTGTAAAATCCAGCATGTGTGATGGTATGGGGGTGCATTAGTGCCCAAGGCATGGGTAACTTACACATCTGTGAAGGCACCATTAATGCTGAAAGGTACATACAGGTTTTGGAACAACATATGCTGCCATCTTTTTCATGGACGCCCCTGCTTATTTCAGCAAGATATGCCAAGCCACGTGTTACAACAGCGTGGTTTCGTAAAAAAAGAGTGCGGGTACTTTCTTGGCCCGCCTGCAGTCCAGACCTGTCTCCCTTGGAAAATGTGTGAAGCGTAAAATAGGACAGCGGAGACCCCGGACTGTTGAAGGACTGAAGCTCTACATAAAACAAGAATGGGAAAGAATTCCACTTTCAAAGCTTCAACAATTAGTTTCCTCAGTTCCCAAACGTTGTTAAAAGAAAAGGTGATGTAACACAGTGGTGAACATGCCCTTTCCCAACTACTTTGGCAAATTCTAAGTTAATTATTATATATAAAAAAAAGTTTATGAGTTTGAACATGAAATATGTTGTCTTTGTAGCATATTCAACTGAATATGGCTTGAAAAGGATTTGCAAATTATTGTATTCTGTTTATATTTATATTTAAGTGTACATTTCTTATAATTAAGAACACACAATAAGTCACCAGGGGGCCAAAAAAAACTGCGAGTTGCAGCAAGTTGATAAAAAAGGTGGGAAACACTCTTGAATTCAAGAAAGAAATAGGCCAACAACAATCTTGAGTGAGGCTAAAAGTGATGTTAAAAGTTCATTTATAAGCAGCACATGTTAATAAGTATTAATATCTTTGTAATAATAATAATAATTAATAAGTATTATTATATTTGTAATAATAATAAATGAGGTGATATTGACATGTCTGCAACACATTTACATCTTCTTGGGAGAACTTGTTTCCGTTTTCATGTGATTAGCTTTTCTCTGACCTTCTAGAAACTATTAATGATGACAAGCAGTCTTTGACTTTTAGCGTGTCCTTTTTAAAAGTGATGAAATGAAAATGTCAGTGGTGAGAAAAGCAGGTAGAAGTATTCCTCACAGGGTGTCTTGCTCAAGGGCACTTCAGCCCAGCCCTTTTAAATACAATTATACACCTTTTTAACAGCTTTAATTGGTTCCGTGACTCTTAACTCAAAACACTTGTACCTCAAATCTATTTAAACGGCACACTTTTAACATGTGACATGCTTTTAAAAGACATACTTTTAACATGTGAGATGCTTTTAAAAGACATACTTTTAACATGTGACATGCTTTTAAAAGACATACTTTTAACATGTGCCATGCTTTTAAAAGACATACTTTTAACATGTGCCATGCTTTTAAAAGACATACTTTTAACATGTGCCATGCTTTTAAAAGACATACTTTTAACATGTGCCGGGCTTTTAAAAGACATACGTTTAACATGTGCCGTGCTTTTAAAAGACATACTTTTAACATGTGACATGCTTTTAAAAGACATACTTTTAACATGTGACATGCTTTTAAAAGACATACTTTTAACATGTGCCATGCTTTTAAAAGACATACTTTTAACATGTGCCATGCTTTTAAAAGACATACTTTTAACATGTGCCATGCTTTTAAAAGACATACTTTTAACATGTGCCGTTCTTTTAAAAGACATACTTTTAACATGTGACATGCTTTTAAAAGACATACTTTTAACATGTGCCATGCTTTTAAAAGACATACTTTTAACATGTGACATGCTTTTAAAAGACATACTTTTAACATGTGACGTGCTTTTAAAAGACATACTTTTAACATGTGACATGCTTTTAAAAGACATACTTTTAACATGTGCCGTTCTTTTTAAAGACATACTTTTAACATGTGACATGCTTTTAAAAGACATACTTTTAACATGTGCCATGCTTTTAAAAGACATACTTTTAACATGTGACATGCTTTTAAAAGACATACTTTTAACATGTGACGTGCTTTTAAAAGACATACTTTTAACGTGCCGTTCTTTTAAAAGACATACTTTTAACTTGTGACATGCTTTTAAAAGACATACTTTTAACATGTGCCATGGTTTTAAAAGACATACTTTTAACATGTGCCGGGCTTTTAAAAGACATACGTTTAACATGTACCGGGCTTTTAAAAGACATACTTTTAACATGTGACATGCTTTTAAAAGACATACTTTTAACATGTGACATGCTTTTAAAAGACATACTTTTAACATGTGACATGCTTTTAAAAGACATACTTTTAACATGTGACATGCTTTTAAAAGACATACTTTTAACATGTGACATGCTTTTAAAAGACATACTTTTAACATGTGCCGTTCTTTTAAAAGACATACTTTTAACATGTGACATGCTTTTAAAAGACATACTTTTAACATGTGACGTGCTTTTAAAAGACATACTTTTAACATGTGACATGCTTTTAAAAGACATACTTTTAACATGTGACGTGCTTTTAAAAGACATACTTTTAACATGTGCCGTTCTTTTAAAAGACATACTTTTAACATGTGACATGCTTTTAAAAGACATACTTTTAACATGTGCCATGCTTTTAAAAGACATACTTTTAACATGTGACATGCTTTTAAAAGACATACTTTTAACATGTGACGTGCTTTTAAAAGACATACTTTTAACATGTGCCGTTCTTTTAAAAGACATACTTTTAACTTGTGACATGCTTTTAAAAGACATACTTTTAACATGTGCCATGGTTTTAAAAGACGTACTTTTAACATGTGCCGGGCTTTTAAAAGACATACGTTTAACATGTACCGGGCTTTTAAAAGACATACTTTTAACATGTGACATGCTTTTAAAAGACATACTTTTAAACATGTGCCGGGCTTTTAAAATACTTTTAACATGTGACATGCTTTTAAAATACATTTAACGTGTGACATGGTTTTAAAAGACATACTTTTAACATGTGACATGCTTTTAAAAGACAGTTTTAACATGTGCCATGCTTTTGAAAGACATACTCTTAACGTGTGACATGCTTTTAAAAGACATACTTTTAACATGTGACATGCTTTTAAAAGACATACTTTTAACATGTGACATGCTTTTAAAAGACATACTTTTAACATGCGACATGCTTTTAAAAGACATACTTTTAACATGTGACATGCTTTTAAAAGACATACTTCAAACATGTGCCGTGCTTTTAAAAGACATACTTTTAACATGTTACATGCTTTTAAAAGACATACTTTTAACATGTGACCTGCTTTTAAAAGACATACTTTTAACATGTGCCGTTCTTTTAAAAGACATATTTTTAACATGTGACATGCTTTTAAAAGACATACTTTTAACATGTGACGTGCTTTTAAAAGACATACTTTTAACATGTGACATGCTTTTAAAAGACATACTTTTAACATGTGCCATGCTTTTAAAAGACATACTTTTAACATGTGCCATGCTTTTAAAAGACATACTTTTAACATGTGACATGCTTTTAAAAGACATACTTTTAACATGTGCCGTGCTTTTAAAAGACATACTTTTAACATGTGACATGCTTTTAAAAGACATACTTTTAACATGTGACATGCTTTTAAAAGACATACTTTTAACATGTGACATGCTTTTAAAAGACATACTTTTAACATGTGACATGCTTTTAAAATACATACTTTTAACATGTGCCATGATTTTAAAAGACATACTTTTAACATGTGACATGCTTTTAAAAGACATACTTTTAACATATGCCATGCTTTTAAAAGACATACTTTTAACATGTGACATGCTTTTAAAAGACATACTTTTAACATGTGACATGCTTTTAAAAGACATACTTTTAACATGTGACATGCTTTTAAAAGACATACTTTTAGATAAACACAATTAAAAACCCTTACTGTAAATTCCGGACTATGAACCGCTTTGAACCTGTGGCTTATAAAAGTTAGGCTAATTTATGGCTTTTTCTACCCTTTTGTTTAGACTGAGCTTTTAACCGGAAGTACAATTACTGTTCTTTATTGTTTTCTCTCGGTTTAGTAAGTACGAATTGTTTTAGTTGCATTGTAAAACTTACAAACTTGGAGTGACGAACGAAGCTAATATAGGTAGATTCGCTATGGACGACCAAAAAGTTACCTTCCTGCCATTTGAGAGAAAATAATACAACTTTATTGTTTTCTCTCGGTTTAGTAAGTACGAATTGTTTTAGTTGCATTGTAAAACTTACAAACTTGGAGTGACGAATGAAGCTAATATAGGTAGATTTGCTATGGACGGCCAAAAAGTTACCTTCCTGCCATTTGAGAGAAAATAATACAACTTTATCGTGTTCTCTCGGTTTCGTAAGTACGAATTGTTTTAGTTGCATTGTAAAACTTACAAACGTGGCTTGGAGTGACGAACGAAGCTAATATGGGTAGATCCGCTATGGACGACCAAAAAGTTACCTTCATGCCATTTGAGAGAAAACAAGAACATTTTCTCTCGGTTTAGGTAGTACGAATTGTTTTAGTTACATTGTAAAACTTAAAAATGTTGCTTGGAGTGACGAACGAAGAACCGGTACAGGTAAATTCGCTATGGACGACCAAAGTTACCTTCGTGCCATTTGAGAGAATATGATAAAATTTGGTTTTCTCTCAGTTTAGTATGTACGAATTGTTTTAGTTACGTTGTAAAACTGAAACATTTTGCTCGGAGTGACAAATGAAGAACCTGTACCAGTAGGTTCGTTATGGACGACTAAAAAGACCAAAGTTACCTTCATGCCATTTGAGAGAAAATAAGAACATTTTCTCTCGGTTTAGGTAGTACGAATTGTTTTAGTTACATTGTGAAACTTAAAAATGTTGCTTAGAGTGACCGACGAAGAACCGGTACAAGTAGATTCGCTATGGGCGACCAAAGTTACCTTCGTGCCATTTGAGAGAATATGATAAAATTTGGTTTTCTCTCAGTTTAGTATGTACGAATTGTTTTAGTTGCATTGTAAAACTTACAAACGTGGCTTGGAGTGACGAACGAAGCTAATATAGGTAGATTCGCTATGGACGACCAAAAAGTTACCTTCCTGCCATTTGAGAGAAAATAATACAACTTTATTGTTTTCTCTCGGTTTAGTAAGTACAAATTGTTTTAGTTGCATTGTAAAACTTACAAACTTGGAGTGACGAACGAAGCTAATATAGGTAGATTCGCTATGGACGACCAAAAAGTTACCTTCCTGCCATTTGGGAGAAAATAATACAACTTTATCGTGTTCTCTCGGTTTCGTAAGTACGAATTGTTTTAGTTGCATTGTAAAACTTGCAAACGTGGCTTGGAGTGACGAACGAAGCTAATATAGGTAGATTCGCTATGGACGACCAAAAAGTTACCTTCCTGCCATTTGAGAGAAAATAATACAACTTTTATGTTTTCTCTCGGTTTAGTAAGTATGAATTGTTTTAGTTACGTTGTAAAACTTAAAAGATTTTGCTCGGAGTGACAAATGAAGAACCTGTACCAGTAGATCCGTTATGGACGACTTAAAAGACCAAAGTTACCTTCATGCCATTTGAGAGAAAACAAGAACATTTTCTCTCGGTTTAGGTAGTACGAATTGTTTTAGTTACATTGTAAAACTTAAAAATGTTGCTTGGAGTGATGAACGAAGAACCGGTACAGGTAGGTTCGCTATGGACGACCAAAATTACCTTCGTGCCATTTGAGAGAATATGATAAAATTTGGGTTTCTCTCAGTTTAGTATGTACGAATTGTTTTAGTTACGTTGTAAAACTGAAACATTTTGCTCGGAGTGACAAATGAAGAACCTGTACCAGTAGATCCGTTATGGACGACTTAAAAGACCAAAGTTACCTTCCTGCCATTTGAGAGAAACTAATACAACTTTATTGTTTTCTCTCGGTTTAGTAAGCACGAATTGTTTTAGTTGCATTGTAAAACTTACAAACTTGGAGTGACGAACGAAGCTAATATAGGTAGATTCGCTATGGACGACCAAAAAGTTACCTTCCTGCCATTTGAGAGAAAATAATACAACTTTATCGTGTTCTCTCGGTTTCGTAAGTACGAATTGTTTTAGTTGCATTGTAAAACTTGCAAACGTGGCTTGGAATGACGAACGAAGCTAATATAGGTGGATTCGCTATGGACGACCAAAAAGTTACCTTCCTGCCATTTGAGAGAAAATAATACAACTTTTATGTTTTCTCTCGGTTTAGTAAGTATGAATTGTTTTAGTTACGTTGTAAAACTTAAAAGATTTTGCTCGGAGTGACAAATGAAGAACCTGTACCAGTAGATCCGTTATGGACGACTTAAAAGACCAAAGTTACCTTCATGCCATTTGAGAGAAAACAAGAACATTTTCTCTCGGTTTAGGTAGTACGAATTGTTTTAGTTACATTGTAAAACTTAAAAATGTTGCTTGGAGTGATGAACGAAGAACCGGTACAGGTAGGTTCGCTATGGACGACCAAAATTACCTTCGTGCCATTTGAGAGAATATGATAAAATTTGGGTTTCTCTCAGTTTAGTATGTACGAATTGTTTTAGTTACGTTGTAAAACTGAAACATTTTGCTCGGAGTGACAAATGAAGAACCTGTACCAGTAGACCCGTTATGGACGACTTAAAAGACCAAAGTTACCTTCATGCCATTTGAAAGAAAACAAGAACATTTTCTCTCGGTTTAGGTAGTACGAATTGTTTTGGTTACATTGTAAAACTTAAAAATGTTGCTTGGAGTGACGAACGAAGAACCGGTACAGGTAGATTCGCTATGGACGACCAAAGTTACCTTGGTGCCATTTGAGAGAATATGATAAAATTTGGGTTTCTCTCAGTTTAGTATGTACGAATTGTTTTAGTTACGTTGTAAAACTTAAAATTTTTGCTCGGGGTGACAAATGAAGAACCTGTACCAGTAGATTCGTTATGGACGACTTAAAAGACCAAAGTTACCTTCATGCCATTTGAGAGAAAACAAGAACATTTTCTCTCGGTTTAGGTAGTACGAATTGTTTTAGTTACATTGTAAAACTTAAAAATGTTGCTTAGAGTGACCGGCGAAGAACCGGTACAGGTAGATTCGCTATGGACGACCAAAATTACCTTCGTGCCATTTGAGAGAATATGATAAAATTTGGTTTTCTCTCAGTTTAGTACGTACGAATTGTTTTAGTTACGTTGTAAAACTGAAACATTTTGCTCGGAGTGACAAATGAAGAACCTGTACCAGTAGATCCGTTATGGACGACTTAAAAGACCAAAGTTACCTTCCTGCCATTTGAGAGAAACTAATACAACTTTATTGTTTTCTCTCGGTTTAGTAAGTACGAATTGTTTTAGTTGCATTGTAAAACTTACAAACGTGGCTTGGAGTGACGAACGAAGCTAATGTAGGTAGATTCGCTATGGACAACCAAAAAGTTACCTTCCTGCCATTTCAGAGAAAATAATACAACTTTATTGTTTTCTCTCGGTTTAGTAAGCACGAATTGTTTTAGTTGCATTGTAAAACTTACAAACTTGGAGTAACGAACGAAGCTAATATAGGTAGATTCGCTATGGACGACCAAAAAGTTACCTTCCTGCCATTTGAGAGAAAATAATACAACTTTATTGTTTTCTCTCGGTTTAGTAAGCACGAATTGTTTTAGTTGCATTGTAAAACTTACAAACTTGGAGTGACGAACGAAGCTAATATAGGTAGATTCGCTATGGACGACCAAAAAGTGACCTTCCTGCCATTGTAGAGAGAACAATAAAAGTAATCAAATATTAAAAGCACCTGAGATGCAGAGCGGAGCCTCTCAGGAAGAGAAATAGTGCCGAACGAAAAGGTCAAAAGATTACCTCTGTCAGGCCGACACAGGTGGTAACTCAAAGCCCGGAGACGAGTCCTGGGAGGGGGCGTGGCCTGCTGATATAGATGTATCAGGCAGCGGCGAGGGAGAGAACACAGGTGGAATAGATTCCCGCTGTCTATATTTCATGTCCAAAATGGTGTGTTCCATGCAGGCGGTGTGATGTATGAGGTGAGAGAGAAGCTGGCTAAATGTGTAATTTCTCCCTTGATGGAACACGGCCGCCAGCCTATTCTTCTTCTTATTCCCCCCCCGCCTGCCTTGATGTCTCCCTTTCATTACCCGCCTGCCATCTATCACCTTTCCATATCGCTTACTTTTTAAATATACCTTTTTAAATACACCTTTTTTAAATGTAAACCTTTTTAAATATACTTGCCATGCACTCGGTCACCGGGGATCTGGGGGGGGCAACACCGGAACGTTGAAAGAGCCGTTTTGGACCGTAAATCACCGCGAGAAATGAAAATATTAGTCTTATGGAAGTGTTATAATGAAGACAACACATGATGTAAGTGTCTACATTAGCCTACTATCAAAATCACTTTGAAAATCTTATATAAGTGTTACATTAAAGGCAACACATGATGTAAGTGTCTATATTAGCCTACTATCAAAATGACTTTTAAAAAGTCTTATATAAGTGTTATAATAAAGGCAACGTATGATGTAAGTGTCTATATTAGCCTCCTATCAAAATTAATTTAAAAGTCTTATATAAGTGTTATAATGACGGCAACACATGATGTAAGTGTCTATATTAGCCTACTATCAAAATTAATTTAAAAGTCTTATATAAGTGTTATAATGACGGCAACACATGATGTAAGTGTCTATATTAGCCTACTATCAAAATGACTTTTAAAAAGTCTTATATAAGTGTTATAATAAAGGCAACGTATGATGTAAGTGTCTATATTAGCCTACTATCAAAATGACTTTAAAAGTCTTATATAAGTGTTATAACGAAGACAACACATGATGTAAGTGTCTATATTAGCCTACTATCAAAATAACTTTAAAAGTCTTATATACATGTTATAATGAAGGCAACACATGATATAAGTGTCTATAATAGCCTACTATCAAAAGGACTTTATAGTTTTTATAATGAAGACAACACATGATGTAAGTGTCTATAATAGCCTACTATCAAAATGACTTTATAGTTGTTATAAGGAAGGCAACACATGATGTGTCTATATTAGCTATATTAGCCTACTATCAAAATGACTTAAGAAGTCTTGTGTTTTAATGAAGACAACACATGATGTAAGTGTCTATATTAGCGATATTAGCCTACTATCAAAATGCCTTTATAGTTTTTATAATGAAGACAACACATGATGTAAGTGTCTATATTAGCCTACTATCAAAATGACTTTAAAAGTCTTATATAAGTGTTATAATGAAGACATCACATGATGTAAGTGTCTATATTAGCCTACTATCAAAATGACTTTAAAAGTCTTATATAAGTGTTATAATGAAGGCAACACATGATGGAAGTGTCTATAATAGCCTACTATCAAAATGACTTTAAAAGTCTTATATAAGTGTTATAATGAAGGCAACACATGATGGAAGTGTCTATAATAGCCTACTATCAAAATAACTTTAAAAGTCTTGTATAAATGTTATAATGAAGGCAACACATGATGTAAGTGTCTATATTAGCGATATTAGCCTACTATCAAAATGCCTTTATAGTTTTTGTAATGAAGGCAACACATGATGTAAGTGTCTATATTAGCCTACTATCAAAATGACTTTAAAAGTCTTATATAAGTGTTATAATGAAGACATCACATGATGTAAGTGTCTATATTAGCCTACTATCAAAATGACTTTAAAAGTCTTATATAAGTGTTATAATGAAGACTACACATGATGTAAGTGTCTATATTAGCCTACTATCAAAATGACTTTAAAAGTCTTATATAAGTGTTATAATGAAGACAACACATGATGTAAGTGTCTATATTAGCCTACTATCAAAATTACTTTAAAAGTCTTATATAAGTGTTATAATGAAGACAACACATGATGTGTCTATATTAGCCTACTATCAAAATGACTTTAAAAGTCTTATATAAGTGTTATAATGAAGGCAACACATGATGGAAGTGTCTATATTAGCCTACTATCAAAATAACTTTGAAAATCTTATAGGAGTGTTATAATGAAGACAACACATGATGTAAGTGTCTATATTAGCCTACTATCAAAATGACTTTAAAAGTCTTATATAAGTGTTATAATGAAGGCAACACATGATGGAAGTGTCTATATTAGCCTACTATCAAAATAACTTTGAAAATCTTATAGGAGTGTTATAATGAAGACAACACATGATGTAAGTGTCTATATTAGCCTACTATCAAAATCACTTTGAAAATCTTATATAAGTGTTATAATGAAGACAACACATGATGTAAGTGTCTATATTAGCCTCCTATCAAAATTACTTTAAAAGTTTCATATAAGTGTTATAATGAAGACAACACGTGGCGTAAGTGTCTATAATAGCCTACTATCAAAATTACTTTAAAAGTCTTATATAAGTGTTATGAGACAACACATGATGTAAGTGTCTACATTAGCCTACTATCAAAATGACTTTAAAAGTCTTATATAAGTGTTATAATGAAGGCAACACATGATGTAAGTGTCTATATTAGCCTACTATCAAAATGACTTTAAAAGTCTTATATAAGTGTTATAATGAAGACAACACATGATGTGTCTATATTAGCCTACTATCAAAATGACTTTAAAAGTCTTATATAAGTGTTATAATGAAGGCAACACATGATGTAAGTGTCTATATTAGCCTACTATCAAAATGTCTTTAAAAGTCTTATATAAGTGTTATAATGAAGGCAACACATGCTGTAAGTGTCTATATTAGCTTACTATCAAAATGACTTTAAAAGTCTTATATAAGTGTTATAATGAAGGCAACACATGATGTAAGTGTCTATATTAGCCTAATATCAAATTGATTTTAAAAGTCTTAAGCGTTATAATGAAGGCAACACATGATGTAAGTGTCTATATTAGCCTACTATCAAAATGACTTTAAAAGTCTTATATAAGTGTTATAATGAAGGCAACACATGATGTAAGTGTCTATATTAGCCTAATATCAAATTGATTTTAAAAGTCTTAAGCGTTATAATGAAGGCAACACATGATGTAAGTGTCTATATTAGCTTACTATCAAAATGACTTTAAAAGTCTTATATAAGTGTTATAATGAAGATAACACGTGGCGTAAGTGTCTATAATAGCCTACTATCAAAATGAATATAAAAGTCTTATATAAGTGTTATAATGAAGACAACACATGATGTAAGTGTCTATATTAGCCTACTATCAAAATTACTTTGAAAATCTTATATAAGTGTTTTAATGAAGACAACACATGATGTAAGTGTCTATATTAGCCTACTATCAAAATGACTTTAAAAGTCTCTAAAAGTCTCATATAAATGTTATAATGAAGACAACACATGATGTAAGTGTCTATATTAGCCTACTATCAAAATCACTTTGAAAATCTTATATAAGTGTTTTAATGAAGACAACACATGATGTAAGTGTCTATATTAGCCTACTATCAAAATTACTTTGAAAATCTTATATAAGTGTTATAATGAAGACAACAGGTGGCGTAAGTGTCTATATTATCTACAATAGCCTACTATCAAAATGACTTAAGTTATTGAGTCTGTTTAGCTGATTGCACAGCTAGCTTCGGCAGCTAGCGGGTCCATGACCATGGCTTCTGTTTTGTTTGATTTGCCGTTTTACTGCCTTGTTACAGACACAGTTTGGACACAATGCGACTTATAGTCCGGTGCGGCTTATTTACGGGAATAATGTTTGGTTTTTTTAGCGTGTGCGGTTTATAGTCACTCTGCTGACTGATTGAGTCAAACGCCGTCAGTGATCCCTCTGGAATGAAGTAGTGCTGCGATAGTGTCTTGCCAACATGCCGCTAATCACGTGAGATGGGTGGTGTCTATCAGCGCTGGCCGGGCGGGCCTTTTAATGACGCTCTGAGGGCCGCCTGCTCCCTCTATCTTCATTGAACTGTGTCACCGCCTAATTGGGCCTAGATTTCACTATCCACCTGCTCACACACACACACACACACACACACACACACACACACACACACACACACACACACACACACACACACTCTGATTCACAACTTACACAGGCGGTATAACGGGGTGGTAAGCAAGCGGTTGGCGATACAGGTTGTGTTCAAGGCGAAGGCGCTCAAAAGAGAAACCGTTGAAAACCTTCCAAGCTGGTCCGTATCGCACTGATAAAGTATAAATATCGCCAAAAAAATAACGCCGTCGTAAGTCAATAATATGAGCAAAGACACTCTGTCCAAACGGTGTCTGCAGCAAGGCAGTAAAACGGCCGATCAAACAAAATGGAATGAATGGGACATTCTTCAAAGTTCCACAACTCCCACATTTTTCATCTGATTGAAACTGTTCCAACTTCATAATATTTAGCCTTTTTTCAGTATTGTTTTTTGTTTTTTTCGCCCCCCGTCTTAGACAAAATGAAAGATAAAGAACTGAATAATTAACTAAACCTAAAATGAAATTGGAATTCTAATAATTGTCAGTTCAAGCAACATTTGTAAAGTTTTCAATATAACTAGAACTATTCATACTTTTTTTTTAAATTTTGATGCTTCTAATGTTTTAGTTCAACAAAGTCAATATATACATTTTTGAAATGCTAAAAACAGATATTAAATAAATATAAAGACAAAACTTTGCCTGATTGGTGACCAAGTATATTATTATTATTCATTATTTGTTACAAAGTGTCAGCTTTTTCTCTTTTAATTCAGATTTATTTTGCCCTTTTTTCATAAAAATTTTCACTGTTTTTTTTTTTTTTTTGCACTTTGGACACCGCCCCCCGTCTTAGACAAAATGAAAGATAAAGAACTGAATAATTAACAAAACCTAAAATGAAATTGGAATCCTAACATTCGTCACTTCAAGCAACATTTGTAAAGTTTTCAATATAACTAAAACTATTCGTACTTTTTTTATTTTGATGCTTCTAATATTTTAGTTCAACAAAGTCAATATATAAATTTTTGAAATGCTAAAAACAGATATTAAATAAATATAAAGACAAAACTTTGCCCGATTGGTGACCAAGTATATTATTATTCTTCATTATTTGTTACAAAGTGTCAGCTTTTTCTCTTTTAATTCAGATTTATGTTGCTCTTTTTTCATAAAAATTTTCACAGTTTTTTTTTTTTTTTTTTTTTGCACTTTGGACACCGCCCCCCGTCTTGGACAAAATGAAAGATAAAGAACTGAATAATTAACAACACCTAAAATGAAATTGGAACTCTAATAATCGTCACTTCAAGCAACATTTGTAAAGTTTTCAATATAACTAGAACTATTCATACTTTTTTTTAAATTTTGATGCTTCTAATGTTTTAGTTCAACAAAGTCAATATATTAATTTTTGAAATGCTAAAAACTTATATTAAATAAATATAAAGACAAAACTTTGCCCGATTGGTGACCAAGTATATTATTATTATTCATTATTTGTTACAAAGTGTCAGCTTTTTACTCATTTAAGTCAGATTTTTTTGCTCTTTTTTCTTACATTTTCCAATATATATATTTTTTTTTTGGTTCTTTTTTCGCTCTTTGGACACCACCCCCCGTTTTAGACAAAATGAATAATAAAGAACTGAATCATTAACAGAATAAAAAATGGATTCGGAATCCTAAAAATCGTCACTCCAAGCAACATTTGTAAGTTTTACAATATAACTAAAACTATTCATACTTTTTTTTATTTCGATGCTTCTAATATTTTAGTTCAACAAAGTCAATATATTAATTTTTGAAATGCTAAAAACAGATATTAAATAAATATAAAGACAAAACTTTGCCCGATTGGTGACCAAGTATATTATTATTATTCATTATTTGTTACAAAGTGTCAGCTTTTTCTCTTTTAATTCAGATTTTTTTGCTCTTTTTTTCATTAAAATTTTCACTATTGTTTTTATTTAAATTTTTTTTTGGCACTTCGGAAACCGCCCCCCGTTTTAGACAAAATGAATAATAAAGAACTGAATCATTAACAGAATAAAAAATGGAATTGGAATCCTAAAAAATCGTCACTCCAAGCAACATTTGTAAGTTTTACAATATAACTAAAACTATTCATACTTTTTTTTTTAATTTGAGGCTTCTAATATTTTAGTTCAACAAACTTGATATATATCCATTTTCTACCGCTTATTCCCTTTGGGGTCGAAGGGGGCGCTGGTGCCTATCTCATTTACAATTGGGCGGAAGGCGGGGTACACCCTGGACAAGTCGCGACCTCATCGCAGGGCCATATATATTTATATATATTTTTATTTATTTATTCTAAAAACAGATGTTAAATAAATGTAAAGACAAAACTTTGTGTGGTTGGTGAATTAGTATGTTATTATTATTCATTATTTGTTACAAAGTCTCAGCTTTTTCTCATTTAATTTAGATTCCTTTGCCCTTTTTTTCTTAAATTTTCACTATTGTTTTTAATTTTTCTCACTCGACCATTTTTGCGATTCCAGATACATTCGTGATGGCGTCAGTTTGCCGTGGTGCGTTCAGGGACACTTGGCAGTCCGACTTGTACGTCCCCACATGTACTGAGTGCTGGAATAAAAGATGTTCTCAGGGTAAATTGGGTAAGTGAAAAGTAAGCAGCCAACATGACATTTACAACATATAGTAAAGCGTGCGGCTACAGCAAGGTGTGTAAATCTGAGGGCATTTATGTGACTGTTAGCACTCCACTGTAACCACGGCGACGCTTTGCATTGGTGTGAAGTGACCTGCCACTAAAGTCCACACTAGAGTGCTAATAAACTACTGCAGTACTAATGAATCCTAATCGGTACTATACCGCCTCTAAAAAGTACCGTTATTATTTAATTTTTGTTTTTTACGGGCAATGTCACATGTTGCATTGCTGGTTTTACCCGCGGAGGAGCATGTTCGGCAGTGCACACACACAGAGTACTTACAAGCAGACACTGTGTGTAGACAGAAAAGGGAGAACGGACGCATTTTGGTGTAAAAAGTCAAGATAAAGGTGAAGTTAGAACACTGAAACACATTCAGGAAGAGCTGCTTCTAAATCACTAATCCAAATAAAGTATGTTTCTTACAAGTAGCATTATCACTGGAGGACGAGGAATAGCTAAACATGCTTCACTACACAGCGTAGGAGGATACAATAGCTCACCGCCGTCACAATGTAAACAAACGCCATGGGTGGATCTACACCTGACATCCACTGTGATGATACCAAGTATCCAGTCTATACTACTATGATTACATGGATATTTTTTATCATCACAAAAATCATGTTATGTTCATAAAGTCAGTAAATATGTCCCTGGACACATGAGGACTTTCAATATGACCAATGTATGATCCTGTAACTACTTGGTATCTGACCCATACCTAAATGTGTGGTATCGTCCAAAACTGTCAAGTATCAAAGAAGAGAAGAATAAGTGATTATTACACTTGAACAGAAGTGTAGATAGAACATGTTAAAACAGAAAACAGGGCGACACCTACCCTTTACATCAGTATTTCTTAACCATATTGGTTATTAGTTGTTATATTTTATTGCATACTCCTGTAACTACTTGGTATCGGATTGATACCTAAATGTGTGGTATCATCCAAAACTAATGTCAAGTATCAAAGAAGGGGAAGAATAAGTGATTATTACATTTGAACAGAAGTGTAAATAGAACATGTTAAAACAGAAAACAGCGCGACACCTACCCTTTACATCAGTATTTCTTAACCATATTGGTTATTAGTTGTTATATTTTATTGCATACTCCTGTAACTACTTGGTATCGGATTGATACCTAAATGTGTGGTATCATCCAAAACTAATGTCAAGTATCAAAGAAGGGGAAGAATAAGTGATTATTACATTTGAACAGAAGTGTAAATAGAACATGTTAAAACAGAAAACAGCGCGACACCTACCCTTTACATCAGTATTTCTTAACCATATTGGTTATTAGTTGTTATATTTTATTGCATACTCCTGTAACTACTTGGTATCGGATTGATACTTAAATGTGTGGTATCATCCAAAACTAATGTCAAGTATCAAAGAAGAGAAGAATAAGTGATTATTACATTTGAACAGAAGTGTAGATAGAACATGTTGAAACAGAAAATAAGAAGATATTAACAGTAAATGAAGTAGATTAATAATATTTTTTTACAGTTTGTCCCTCATAATGTGTAGAGAATAATAGGTGTTTAAATGACACAATACGTTACTGCAGACTAATTAGGAGTCTTTGTTTGTTTACTTACTACTAAAAGACAAGTTGACTATTTTATTTAAGGACTAAATGACAATAATAAACATTTGTGTATAATTGAGTCCGTTTAGCTGATTGGAGAGCTAGCTTCCGCAGCTAGCAGGTCCATGACCATGACTTCTGTTTTGTCCAATTAGCCGTTTTACTGCCTGGTGGAAAAAATGACGGTATGTAAATAAACATTTACAGATAATTGCTGTGTAAAATAAGTCATGTCACTACGACTTATAGTCCGGTGTGTGTGTGTTTTAGTTGCTAACCCTTCCTTTTTAGTTTTAACAAAGGTAGTCTTTTTTTTATTGTGCGTTTTAGTTGCTAACCCCTCCTTTTTAGTTTTAACAAAGGTAGTCTTTTTTTTATTGTGTGTTTTAGTTGCTAACCCCTCCTTTTTAGTTTTAACAAAGGTAGTCTTTTTTTTTATTGTGTGTTTTAGTTGCTAACCCCTCCTCATTTATTATTATTTTTTTTTTAACGTTGGTAGTCTTTTTTAATTGAGTGTTTTGTGTTTTAGTTGCTAACCCCTCCTTTTTTAACGTTAGTAGTCATTTTCATTGTGTTTTGTTTTATTTGCCAACACCTCTTTCTTTATTTATTTTTGTATTTTTTTAACATTAGTAGTCATTTTTATTGTGTGTTGTAGTTGCTAACCCCTCCTTCTTTCTTTCTTTATTTTTGTATTTTTTTAAATAAATTGGTAGTCTTTTTTATTGAGAGTTTTGTTTGTTTTAGTTGCTAAGCCCTACTTTTTTTTTCTTTTTTTTAACATTAGTAGTCATTTTTATTGTGTGTTGTAGTTGCTAACCCCTCCTTCTTTCTTTATTTTTGTATTTTTAACATTTAGTCTTTTTTATTGAGAGTTTTGTGTGTTTTTGTTGCTAACCCTTCCTTTTTTTGATTTTGTATTTTTTTAACGTTACTAGTCTTTTTTTAATTGTTTTTTGTGTTTTAGTTGCTCACCCCTCCTTTTTTTTATTTTAGTAATCTTTTTTTACTGAGTGTTTTAGTTGCTAACCCCTCCTTTTTTAACATTAGTAGTCATTTTCATTGTGTTTTGTGTTTTATTTGCCAACACCTCTTTCTTTATTTATTTTTGTATTTTTTAACATTAGTAGTCATTTTTATTGTGTGTTGTAGTTGCTAACCCCTCCTTCTTTCTTTTTTTATTTTTGTATTTTTAACATTTAGTCTTTTTTATTGAGAGTTTTGTGTGTTTTAGTTGCTAACCCCTCCTTTTTTTTATTTTAGTAGTCTTTTTTTACTGAGTGTTTTAGTTGCTAACCCCTCCTTTTTTTAATTTTAGTAGTCTTTTTTTACTGAGTGTTTTAGTTGCTAACCCCTCATTTATTTTTTTTAATTTTTTTTAACGTAAGTCTTTTTTAATTGAGTGTTTTGTGTTTTATTTGCTAACCCCTCCTTTTTTTAACGTTAGTAGTCATTTTTATTGTGTGTTGTAGTTGCTAACCCCTCCTTCTTTCCTTATTTATTTTTGTATTTTTAACATTTAGTCTTTCTTATTGAGAGTTTTGTGTGTTTTTGTTGCTAACCCCTCCTTTTTTTGATTTTGTATTTTTTGAACGTTACTAGTCTTTTTTTAATTGTTTTGTGTGTTTTAGTTGCTCACCCGTCCTTTTTTTTAATTTTAGTAGTCTTTTTTTACTGAGTGTTTTAGTTGCTAACCCCTCCTCATTTATTTATTTTTATTTTTTTTTAACATTAGTCTTTTTTTGTTGAGTGTTTTGTGTTTTAGTTGCTAACACCTCCTTTTTTTAACGTTAGTAGTCATTTTCATTGTGTTTTGTGTTTTATTTGCCAACACCTCTTTCTTTATTTATTTTTGTATTTTGTAACATTAGTAGTCATTTTTATTGTGTGTTGTAGTTGCTAACCCCTCCCTCTTTCTTTCTATATTTATTTTTGTATTTTTTTAAATAAATTGGTAGTCTTTTTTTATTGAGTGTTTTGTTTGTTTTAGTTGCTAAGCCCTACTTTTTAAAATCTTTTTTTTAACATTTGTAGTCATTTTTATTGTGTATTGTAGTTGCTAACCCCTCCTTCTTTCTTTCTTTATTTTTGTATTTTTAACATTTAGTCTTTTTTATTGAGAGTTTTATGTGTTTTTGTTGCTAACTCCTCCTTCTTTTTTTGATGTTGTATTTTTTTAACGTTACTAGTCTTTTTTTAATTGTTTTGTGTGTTTTAGTTGCTCACCCGTCCTTTTTTTTTATTTTAGTAGTCTTTTTTTACTGAGTGTTTTAGTTGCTAACCCCTCCTCATTTATTTTTTTTTAATTTTTTTTAACGTTAGTCTTTTTTAATTGAGTGTTTTGTGTTTTAGTTGCTAACCCCTCCTTTTTTTAACGTTAGTAGTCATTTTCATTGTGTTTTGTGTTTTATTTGCCAACACCTCTTTCTTTATTTATTTTTGTATTTTTTTAACATTAGTAGTCATTTTTATTGTGTGTTGTAGTTGCTAAGCCCTCCTTCTTTCTTTCTTTCTTTTTGTATTTTTTTATATAAATTGGTAGTCTTTTTTTATTGAGTTTTTTGTTTGTTTTAGTTGCTAAGCCCTACTTTTTATATATTTATTTATTTTTTTAACGTTAGTCTTTTTTAATTGAGTGTTTTGTGTTGTAGTTGCTAACCCCTCCTTCTTTCTTTCTTTATTTTTGTATTTTTAACATTTAGTCTTTTTATTAAGAGTTTTGTGTGTTTCAGTTGCTAACCCTTCCTTTCTTTCTTTCTTTCTTTATTTCTTTGTTTTTGTATTTTTTTTTAATATTGGTAGTCTTTTTATGTTGAGTGTTTTGTGTCTTTTAGTTGCTAACCCCTCCTCCTTTATTTATTTTAACATAGGTAGTCTTTTTTTACTGAGTATTTTCCTTGTGGAAACAACGTAATTAAACATTTACAGATCATTTTCTGTGTAAATAAGTGATGCCACAGTCTATATATCTGTGACTTATAGTCCGGTGCTGCTTATATATGCAGTCTTTATAGTCGGGGAAAAGAGGGTGTGTCCCAATGGCTGCAATCTGATTGGTTAAAGCCTCACTGCTTGCAGGAAGTAGTCAGTTTGGGGGAAATAGTGCCATTTTATAGAAGAACTGTCAGAAGTGTCAGGTGTTTACTTGCCTCCATCACCTGGAAGCCAGGTGATGGACATATTCCCCCCCAAGACCAGGGACGGGGATGGCGCTTCCTCCCCTCGTTAGCGTGCCTCCGCCATAAAAGGATGATGCCTGTCATCAGTCACTTTGCAACATTGATTCGAATGTAAAGATGTGTGTTAGCAACATCAATGCACACAATCATGCCCCAAAATGAAATGACTCGCTGCCATTGATTGTTCTCCCTTCCGTGTTTTTACACCCTCAATGTAATCATGGCAGCTCCTACTTTGCATTGATTTGATAAGGCGGATATTATAAATATTTTGAAGAGGAAGGCAGACGGGCTGAATATTACACGCCTGGTTTTCATAAATTTCAATATGGGGGGAGTCTTTAGCCCGGAGCCAAGCAAGGACGGCCATTAGGGCTCCCGTGCAATTGCCCCCCTTATTAATGTGGCTTTAGCTCCTGAATTGTGCAGCGCTAATGTGCTAAATGCGATAAAACAGCCGGCCATCCCTCAAATGTTGCAATATGTTGTCTCGCTGGGAACTTTGAGAGCAGGAGCCAGACGTCTGGAACTGAAGACTGCAGGACTTTAACTCATCTTGTCCTTTTTCAAAATGGAACATTAGTAGTCTTTTTTTAATGAGGGTTTTGTGTTTTTTAGTTGCTAACCTTCCTTTTTTTTAACATTAGTAGTCTTTTATATGTGTTTTGTGTGTTTTGGTTGCTAACCTTCCTTTTTTTTCAACATTAGTAGTCTTTTATTGTGTTTTAGTTGCTAACCCCTCTTTCTTTATTTATTTTTGTATTTTTTTTAACATTAGTAGTCTTTTTTTATTGAGTGTTTTGTGTGTTTTATTTGCTAACCCCTCTTTCTTTATTTTATTTTTGTATTTTTTTTTTGACGTTAGTAGTCATTTTTATTGAGTGTTTTGTGTGTTTTAGTTGTTAACCCCTCCTTTTTTTTAACAGTAGTAGTCATTTTTATTGAGTGTTTTGTGTGTTTTATTTGCTAACCCCTCTTTCTTTATTTTATTTTTGTATTTTTTTTTTGACGTTAGTAGTCATTTTTATTGAGTGTTTTGTGTGTTTTGTTTGCTAACCCCTCTTTCTTTATTTTATTTTTGTATTTTTTTTTTACGTTAGTAGTCATTTTTATTGAGTGTTTTGTGTGTTTTAGTTGCTAACCCCTCTTTCTTTATTTATTTTTTTTTTTTTTTTTGACGTTAGTCATATTTATTCAGTGTTTTGTGTGTTTTAGTTGTTAACCCCTCTTTCTTTTTTTTATTTTTGTATTTTTTGACATTAGTAGTCATTTTTATTTTGTACTTTGTGTGTTTTAGTTGCTAACCCCTCTTTTTTTATTTATTTTTGTATTTTTTGACATTAGTAGTCATTTTTATTTTGTACTTTGTGTGTTTTAGTTGCTAACCCCTCTTTTTTTATTTATTTTTGTATTTTTTTTAACACTAGTAGTCTTTTTTTATTGAGTGTTTTGTGTGTTTTATTTGCTAATCCCTCTTTCTTTATTTTATTTTTGTATTTTTTTTTACATTAGTAGTCATTTTTATTGAGTGTTTTGTGTGTTTTTATTTGTTAACCCCTCTTTCTTTATTTTATTTTTGTATTTTTTTTACATTAGTAGTCATTTTTATTGAGTGTTTTGTGTGTTTTATTTGTTAACCCCTCTTTCTTTATTTTATTTTTGTATTTTTTTGACGTTAGTAGTCATTTTTATTCAGTGTTTTGTGTGTTTTAGTTGCTAACCCCTCTTTCTTTTTTTTGTTTTTGAATTTTTTTAACATTAGTAGTCATTTTTATTTTGTACTTTGTGTGTTTTAGTTACTAAGCCCTCTTTCTTTATTTCTTTTTGTATTTTTTTTAACATTAGTAGTCTTTTTTCATTGAGTGTTTTGTGTGTTTTACTTGCTAACCCCTCCTTTTTTTTTAACGGTAGTAGTCATTTTTATTCAGTGTTTTGTGTGTTTTATTTGTTAACCCCTCTTTCTTTATTTTATTTTTGTATTTTTTTTACATTAGTAGTCATTTTTATTGAGTGCTTTGTGTGTTTTAGTTGCTAACCCCTCTTTCTTTTTTTTGTTTTTGAATTTTTTTAACATTGGTAGTCATTTTTATTTTGTACTTTGTGTGTTTTAGTTACTAAGCCCTCTTTCTTTATTTCTTTTTGTATTTTTTTTAACATTAGTAGTCTTTTTTCGTTGAGTGTTTTGTGTGTTTTACTTGCTAACCCCTCCTTTTTTTTTAACGGTAGTAGTCATTTTTATTCAGTGCTTTGTGTGTTTTAGTTGCTAACCCCTCTTTTTTTATTTATTTTTGTATTTTTTTTAACACTAGTAGTCTTTTTTTATTGAGTGTTTTGTGTGTTTTATTTGCTAATCCCTCTTTCTTTATTTATTTTTTTTTTTTTTACATTAGTAGTCATTTTTATTGAGTTTTTTGTGTGTTTTATTTGTTAACCCCTCTTTTTTTATTTTATTTTTTTATTTTTTTTACATTAGTAGTCATTTTTATTGAGTGTTTTGTGTGTTTTATTTGTTAACCCCTCTTTCTTTATTTTATTTTTTTATTTTTTTTACATTAGTAGTCATTTTTATTGAGTGTTTTGTGTGTTTTATTTGTTAACCCCTCTTTCTTTATTTTATTTTTGTATTTTTTTTTTACGTTAGTAGTCATTTTTATTGAGTGTTTTGTGTGTTTTAGTTGCTAACCCCTCTTTCTTTATTTATTTATTTTTTTTTTTTTGACGTTAGTCATATTTATTCAGTGTTTTGTGTGTTTTGGTTGTTAACCCCTCTTTCTTTTTTTTATTTTTGTATTTTTTGACATTAGTAGTCATTTTTATTTTGTACTTTGTGTGTTTTAGTTGCTAACCCCTCTTTTTTTATTTATTTTTGTATTTTTTTTAACACTAGTAGTCTTTTTTTATTGAGTGTTTTGTGTGTTTTATTTGCTAATCCCTCTTTCTTTATTTTATTTTTGTATTTTTTTTTACATTAGTAGTCATTTTTATTGAGTGTTTTGTGTGTTTTATTTGTTAACCCCTCTTTCTTTATTTTATTTTTGTATTTTTTTTTACATTAGTAGTCATTTTTATTGAGTGTTTTGTGTGTTTTTATTTGTTAACCCCTCTTTCTTTATTTTATTTTTGTATTTTTTTTACATTAGTAGTCATTTTTATTGAGTGTTTTGTGTGTTTTATTTGTTAACCCCTCTTTCTTTATTTTATTTTTGTATTTTTTTGACGTTAGTAGTCATTTTTATTCAGTGTTTTGTGTGTTTTAGTTGCTAACCCCTCTTTCTTTTTTTTGTTTTTGAATTTTTTTAACATTAGTAGTCATTTTTATTTTGTACTTTGTGTGTTTTAGTTACTAAGCCCTCTTTCTTTATTTCTTTTTGTATTTTTTTTAACATTAGTAGTCTTTTTTCATTGAGTGTTTTGTGTGTTTTACTTGCTAACCCCTCCTTTTTTTTTAACGGTAGTAGTCATTTTTATTCAGTGTTTTGTGTGTTTTATTTGTTAACCCCTCTTTCTTTATTTTATTTTTGTATTTTTTTTACATTAGTAGTCATTTTTATTGAGTGCTTTGTGTGTTTTAGTTGCTAACCCCTCTTTCTTTTTTTTGTTTTTGAATTTTTTTAACATTGGTAGTCATTTTTATTTTGTACTTTGTGTGTTTTAGTTACTAAGCCCTCTTTCTTTATTTCTTTTTGTATTTTTTTTAACATTAGTAGTCTTTTTTCGTTGAGTGTTTTGTGTGTTTTACTTGCTAACCCCTCCTTTTTTTTTAACGGTAGTAGTCATTTTTATTCAGTGCTTTGTGTGTTTTAGTTGCTAACCCCTCTTTTTTTATTTATTTTTGTATTTTTTTTAACACTAGTAGTCTTTTTTTATTGAGTGTTTTGTGTGTTTTATTTGCTAATCCCTCTTTCTTTATTTATTTTTTTTATTTTTTACATTAGTAGTCATTTTTATTGAGTTTTTTGTGTGTTTTATTTGTTAACCCCTCTTTTTTTATTTTATTTTTTTATTTTTTTTACATTAGTAGTCATTTTTATTGAGTGTTTTGTGTGTTTTATTTGTTAACCCCTCTTTCTTTATTTTATTTTTGTATTTTTTTTACATTAGTAGTCATTTTTATTGAGTGCTTTGTGTGTTTTAGTTGTTAACCCCTCTTTCTTTTTTTTGTTTTTGAATTTTTTTAACATTAGTAGTCATTTTTATTTTGTACTTTGTGTGTTTTAGTTACTAAGCCCTCTTTCTTTATTTCTTTTTGTATTTTTTTTAACATTAGTAGTCTTTTTTCATTGAGTGTTTTGTGTGTTTTACTTGCTAACCCCTCCTTTTTTTTAACGGTAGTAGTCATTTTTATTCAGTGTTTTGTGTGTTTTATTTGCTAACCCCTCTTTCTTTATTTTATTTTTGTATTTTTTTTTTGACGTTAGTAGTCATTTTTATTGAGTGTTTTGTGTGTTTTAGTTGCTAACCCCTCTTTCTTTATTTTATTTTTGTATTTTTTTTTTGACGTTAGTAGTCATTTTTATTGAGTGTTTTGTGTGTTTTATTTGCTAACCCCTCCTTTTTTTTAACGGTAGTAGTGATTTTTATTGAGTGTTTTGTGTGTTTTAGTTGCTAACCCCTCTTTCTTTATTTTATTTTTGTATTTTTTTTTTGGACGTTAGTAGTCATTTTTATTGAGTGTTTTGTGTGTTTTAGTTGCTAACCCCTCTTTCTTTATTTTATTTTTGTATTTTTTGTAACATTTGTAGTCTTTTATTGTGTTTTGTGTGGTTTAGTTGCTAACCCCTCTTTCTTTTTTTTGTTTTTGAATTTTTTAACATTAGTAGTCATTTTTATTTTGTACTTTGTGTGTTTTAGTTGCTAACCCCTCTTTCTTTATTTTTTTTTTGTATTTTTTTTTTTGACGTTAGTAGTCATTTTTATTGAGTGTTTTGTGTGTTTTATTTGCTAACCCCTCCTTTTTTTTAACGGTAGTAGTCATTTTTATTGAGTGTTTTGTGTGTTTTATTTGCTAACCCCTCTTTCTTTATTTTATTTTTGTATTTTTTTTTTGACGTTAGTAGTCATTTTTATTGAGTGTTTTGTGTGTTTTGGTTGCTAACCCCTCTTTCTTTATTTTATTTTTGTATTTTTTTGACGTTAGTAGTCATTTTTATTGAGATTTTGCGGGTTTTAGTTGCTAACCCCTCGTTTTTTTGTGTGTGTTTTGTGTTTTAGTTGCTAACCCCTCTTTCTTTATTTTATTTTTGTATTTTTTTTAACGTTAGTAGTCATTTTTATTGAGAGTTTTGCGTGTTTTATTTGCCAACCCCTCTTTCTTTATTTTATTTTTGTATTTTTTTTAAATTTAGAAGTTATTTTTATTGAGAGTTTTGCGTGTTTTATTTGCCAACCCCTCTTTCTTTATTTTATTTTTGTATTTTTTTTAAATTTAGAAGTCATTTTTATTGAGAGTTTTGTGTGTTTTAGTTGCTAAAACCCCCTTTTTTTAACGTTAGTAGTCATATTTATTGTGTTTTGTCTGTTTTAGTTGCTAACCCCTCTTTCTTTATTTTTGTATTTTTTTAACATTAGTCGTCTTTTTATTGAGTGCTTTGTGTGTTTTAGTTGCTATCCCCCCCTTTTTTTGTTTTTAATTTTTTTAACATTAGTAGTCTTTATTGAGAGTTTTGTGTTTTAGTTGCTAACCCCTCTTTCTTTTTTTTTTTATTTATTTTTTTTTTTTTTACATATTTAGTCTTTTTTTATTGAGTGTTTTGTGTGCTAAGCTCACCTTTATTTATTAATTTATTTATTTCTTATGTTTTAGTCTTTTTTTAATTTAGTGTTTAGTGTGTTTTAGTTGCCAACCCCTCATTTTTGTAAAACATTTTTTAACATAGTCTTTTTTATTGAGTGTTTGGTTTTGTTTCTGTTTTGTGGGATCGGCCGTTTTACTGCCCTGTCACAGGCACCGTTTGGAAACAATTAAGCTATGTAGATACATTTTCTGTGTAAATAACTCATTTCACATAGTTTATATCTGCGACTTATAGCTTGCGCAGCTAGCTGGTCTATGACCATGACTTGTGTTTTGTGTGATAGGCTGTTTTACTACCTTTGCGGGATTAATTAAGGTATGTAAATCCACATTTAATGACCATTTCTGTGTAAATAACTCATGCCACAACGTATATAATTTGATTGTTTGTTTCTGTTTTGTTGGATCGGCCGTTTTACTGCCCTGTCACAGGCACCGTTTGGAAACAATTAAGCTATGTAAATACATTTTCTGTGTAAATAACTCATTTCACATAGTGAACATCTGCGATTTATAGCTTGCGCAGCTAGCGGGTCCATGACCATGACTTATGTTTTGTGTGATCGGCCGTTTTACTGCCTTGTGGGTACAATTTAGGTATGTAAATCCACATTTAATGATAATTTATGTGTAAATACCTGAAGTCACAACGTATATATACATATATATATATATATATATTTTTTTTTTGTTTTGTTTCTGTTTTGTTGGATCGGCCGTTTTACTGCCCTGTCACAGGCGCCGTTTGGAAACAATTAAGGTATATAAATACATTTTCTGTGTAAATAACTCTTTTCACATGGTTTATATCTGCGACTTATAGATTGCGCAGCTAGCGGGTCCATGACCATGACTTATGTTTTGTGTGATCGGCCGTTTTACTGCCTTGTGGGAACACTTTAGGTGTGTAGATTCACATTTAATGATAATTTATGTGTAAATACCTGATGTCACAACGTATATATTTATATTTTTGTTTGTTTCTGTTTTGTTGGATCGGCTGTTTTACTGCCCTGTCACAGGCACCGTTTGGAAACAATTAAGCTATGTAAATACATTTTCTGTGTAAATAACTCATTTCACTTCGTTTATATCTGCGACCTATAGCTTGCGCAGCTAGCGGGTCCATGACCATGACTTATGTTTTGTGTGATCGGCCGTTTTACTGCCTTGTGGGAACAGTTTAGGTATGTAAATCCACATTTAATGATGATTTATGTGTAAATACCTGATGTCACAACGTATATATATATATATATTTTTTATTTATTTTTTGTTTGTTTCTGTTTTGTTGGATCGACCGTTTTACTGCCCTGTCACAGGCACAGTTTGAAAACAATTAAGCTATGTAAATACATTTTCTGTGTAAATAACTCATTTCACATAGTTTATATCTGCGACTTATAGCTTGCGCAGCTAGCGGGTCCATGACCATGACTTGTGTTTTGTGTGATCGGCCGTTTTACTGCCTTGTGGGAACAATTTAGGTATGTAAATCCACATATAATGATAATTACTGTGTAAATAACTCATGTCACAACGTATATATATTTTTTTGTTTGTTTCTGTTTTGTCGGATCGGCCGTTTTACTGCTCTGTCACAGGCACCATTTGGAAACAATTAAGGTATGTAAATACATTTTCTGTGTAAATAACTCATTTCACATCGTTTAAATCTGCGACTTATGGCTTGCGCAGCTAGCGGGTCCATGAATTATGTTTTGTACAATCAGCCGTTTTACTGCCTTGAGGAATAATCAATGTATGTAAATAAAAAAATTATGATAATTTCTGCGTAAATAACTCATGTAACAACGTATATAATTTGATTGTTTCTGTTTTGTTGGATCGGCCGTTTTACTGCCCTGTCACAGGCCCAGTTTGGAAGCAATTAAGCTATGTAGATACATTTTCTGTTAAAATAACTCATTTCACTTCGTTTATACCTGCGATTTATAGCTTGCGCAGCTAGTGGGTCCATGACCATGACTTATGTTTTGTGTGATCGGCCGTTTTACTGCCTTGTGGGAACACTTTAGGTATGTAAATCCACATTTAATGATAATTTATGTGTAAATACCTGATGTCACAACGTATATCTATTTTTGTTTGTTTCTGTTTTGTTGGATCGGCCGTTTTACTGCCCCGTCACAGGCACAGTTTGGAAACAATTAAGCTATGTAAATACATTTTCTGTGTAAATAATTAATTTCACATAGTCTATATCTGCCACTTATAGCTTGCGCAGCTAGCGGGTCCATGACCATGACTTATGTTTTGTGTGATCAGCCGTTTTACTGCCTTGTGGGAACACTTTAGGTATGTAAATCCACATTTAATGATATAATTTATGTGGAAATACCTGATGTCACAACGTATATATATATATTTTAGTTTGTTTCTGTTTTGTTGGATAGGCCGTTTTACTGCCCCATCACAGGCACAGTTTGGAAGCAATTAAGCTATGTAAATACATTTTCTGTTAAAATAACTCATTTCACTTCGTTTATACCTGCGACTTATAGCTTGCGCAGCTAGCGGGTCCATGACCATGACTTATGTTTTGTGTGATCGGCCGTTTTACTGCCTTGTGGGAACACTTTAGGTGTGTAGATTCACATTTAATGATAATTTATGTGTAAATACCTGATGTCACAACGTATATATTTATATTTTAATTTGTTTCTGTTTTGTTGGATCGGCTGTTTTACTGCCCTGTCACAGGCACCGTTTGGAAACAATTAAGCTATGTAAATACATTTTCTGTGTAAATAACTCATTTCACTTCGTTTATATCTGCGACCTATAGCTCGCGCAGCTAGCGGGTCCATGACCATGACTTATGTTTTGTGTGATCGGCCGTTTTATTGCCTTGTGGGAACAGTTTAGGTATGTAAATCCACATTTAATGATGATTTATGTGTAAATTCTGATGTCACAACGTATATATATATATATTTTTTATTTTTTGTTTGTTTCTGTTTTGTTGGATCGACCGTTTTACTGCCCTGTCACAGGCACAGTTTGAAAACAATTAAGCTATGTAAATACATTTTCTGTGTAAATAGCTCATTTCACATAGTTTATATCTGCGACTTATAGCTTGCGCAGCTAGCGGGTCCATGACCATGACTTGTGTTTTGTGTGATCGGCCGTTTTACTGCCTTGTGGGAACAATTTAGGTATGTAAATCCACATTTAATGATAATTACTGTGTAAATAACTCATGTCACAACGTATATATATTTTTTTGTTTGTTTCTGTTTTGTCGGATCGGCCGTTTTACTGCTCTGTCACAGGCACCATTTGGAAACAATTAAGGTATGTAAATACATTTTCTGTGTAAATAACTCATTTCACATCGTTTAAATCTGCGACTTATGGCTTGCGCAGCTAGCGGGTCCATGAATTCTGTTTTGTACAATCAGCCGTTTTACTGCCTTGAGGAATAATCAATGTATGTAAATAAAAAAATTATGATAATTTCTGCGTAAATAACTCATGTAACAACGTATATAATTTGATTGTTTCTGTTTTGTTGGATCGGCCGTTTTACTGCCCTGTCACAGGCCCAGTTTGGAAGCAATTAAGCTATGTAAATACATTTTCTGTTAAAATAACTCATTTCACTTCGTTTATACCTGCGATTTATAGCTTGCGCAGCTAGTGGGTCCATGACCATGACTTATGTTTTGTGTGATCGGCCGTTTTACTGCCTTGTGGGAACACTTTAGGTATGTAAATCCACATTTAATGATAATTTATGTGTAAATACCTGATGTCACAACGTATATCTATTTTTGTTTGTTTCTGTTTTGTTGGATCGGCCGTTTTACTGCCCCGTCACAGGCACAGTTTGGAAGCAATTAAGCTATGTAAATACATTTTCTGTGTAAATAATTAATTTCACATAGTCTATATCTGCCACTTATAGCTTGCGCAGCTAGCGGGTCCATGACCATGACTTATGTTTTGTGTGATCAGCCGTTTTACTGCCTTGTGGGAACACTTTAGGTATGTAAATCCACATTTAATGATAATTTATGTGGAAATACCTGATGTCACAACGTATATATATATATTTTAGTTTGTTTCTGTTTTGTTGGATAGGCCGTTTTACTGCCCCATCACAGGCACAGTTTGGAAACAATTAAGGTATATAAATACATTTTCTGTGTAAATAACTCTTTTCACATGGTTTATATCTGCGACTTATAGCTTGCGCAGCTAGCGGGTCCATGACCATGACTTATGTTTTGTGTGATCGGCCGTTTTACTGCCTTGTGGGAACACTTTAGGTGTGTAGATTCACATTTAATGATAATTTATGTGTAAATACCTGATGTCACAACGTATATATTTATATTTTTGTTTGTTTCTGTTTTGTTGGATCGGTTGTTTTACTGCCCTGTCACAGGCACCGTTTGGAAACAATTAAGCTATGTAAATACATTTTCTGTGTAAATAACTCATTTCACTTCGTTTATATCTGCGACCTATAGCTTGCGCAGCTAGCGGGTCCATGACCATGACTTATGTTTTGTGTGATCGGCCGTTTTACTGCCTTGTGGGAACAGTTTAGGTATGTAAATCCACATTTAATGATGATTTATGTGTAAATACCTGATGTCACAACGTATATATATATATATTTTTTATTTTTTGTTTGTTTCTGTTTTGTTGGATAGGCCGTTTTACTGCCCTGTCACAGGCACAGTTTGGAAACAATTAAGACATGTAAATACAGTTTCTGTGTAAATAACTCTGTAGGAGCCTAAATACTGTTTAAGTTATTTTACATTTTATGGAAGGTGCTTTATGTTTATTCAGCCAGAAGGGGACTATTTACTTTATTTGCATGATAAGAAAATGTATATATTGAATGCTTAGAGTAATTATATAAATCTCACTTTAGGTGTAATTATTATATTTGTCAAAATGATTTGATGACGTAACTGTTTTAAGTGCATATATGGCGGAAGGATCTGTGTGGTAAGGGGGTTTTTGGACGCAAGGTGTCATGGGTAATTGCTGTCAGGTGCGGTGGAATCGAGCCACACAGTTTTTTGACCTCACTCATACTTATTGTCATTCATACTTTTTCTAACTAGTACTGCAACAAACTCTCTTTATTTTGTCATTCATTTGTTCCCACATCGTGACTGTTTTATGTTTTGAATTATTAAGATCACAAGTAAACCATACAAACCAAGAGGAACGTCTGGAGTTTTGTTTTGTTGTTGCCGCAAGAAGCGGATTGAAGGAGAAAGTAGAGGAGCGTCAAGCTAAGGCTACTTTAGGAATCTACAAACTCATTTCACTTCGTTTCTACCTGCGACTTATAGTCCGGCGTGGCTTATTTGTGCTACGGTTTCGCTCCCAACACACGCAAAAGTGCTCAAGTCTGTGCGAACGGGAAAGAACACCGGCTCTAATGGCGCCGAATTACACAAAACCAGGACGAGGGGGGGAGAATAAGGAAGAAAATGAGGAAGAGGTGAATTACTTTTACGGTGGGGGGAAAAATATGTCTCGCTGTCCCCATCTGGCCGCCCGCTGTTAGGGGAATGAAGAAGTTAGCTGAATAAATGATTAAGTAGACTCACGGATGCAGTTTTTATGCCAGCAATGCATCTCTGCCTGCCTCACAGCACAAGCCCGCACTTATGGAATGTGCCTAATCCATAACCATAACGCCGGCGTGGCAGCATACATATACACACACACACACACATATATACACACATATATATATATCAATTGTAAATAAAGGCGACATCTTAAATGCAAACTTAGAGTGAGTTCCTTCTTTATTGGATTTCCTCCGCTGGCCGTAAATTACAACCTTGTTAATTTTTAATTCATGCAAGCTGTACAAACTCGTCAGATATGCGGTGAGGGACGACTCGTCTGCCGCGGGTGTCGCCGAATGAGGACAAAGTGCTCCACGATTTGAGCCGCCGACCCTTATTGTCACCTGAGCAGGTGACGGCGTTGCGGGCCGGGAATCAAACCGGGGGGAAAAACCGACCGCACTCCGTATTAGCACATCCCTGTTTTGCTGTGCCATAGAGTAACACGGAAAAGTCGGACCTCAATACGCCGCTACTTTTTTTTTTCCCTACGCTTCGAACCCTGCGGCTGATAAAAACGACACGTTTTTTTGTGGTTGGTGCACTATTTGTAAGTGTATATTGTGGTTTTTTATGTTGATTTAATAAAAAAAATCAAAAAAAAATATATATATATTTTTTTAAATAAAACATTTTTCTGCGGCCCGGTACCAATCGGGCCACGGCCCGGTGGTTGGGCACCACTGATTTAACTCACCAAAAATGTCACCGTGGAGTTATTGAGTCTTTTTAGCTGATTAGAGAGCTAGCCTCCATGACCATGGCTTCTGTTTTGTCTGATCAGCCGTTTTACTGCCTTGTTGCAAGCACCGTTTGGAAACAATTAAGGTGTGTAAATAAAGTTTTACAACATTTTCCGTGTAGATAACTCATTTCACAAGGTGTATATCTGCGACTTATAGTCCGATGCGACTAATATATATTATGTGAATAAGCCGCTACTTTTTCCCCCTACACTTTGAACCCTGCGGCTTATATAAACGGTGCAACTCGTTTATGGATTTTTTTTTTCCCCTTTGGCCGACAGCCTTAACGCAAATACGAGCAGACACACCGAAAACGTGCGTTACTTTCGGGTGAGTTTGCTCACTGCGGGTGTTGCGGTGCCTATCCGTCTGGACTGAGCTTTCAACCGGAGGCACAAGTGCCGTTCTGCTTCTATCCGTCCATGGCGTGCTATTCATATCTACTATTCATACTTACTAAACCGTCCCATGTGTGATGTCTGTGGGAAATTTTGAATGAATTTAACATCGTTAGCGTTAGCTAATATGCTAACACATTTACGAGTGTCATTGTTAGCATTATTAACTATTAATGGCATTCTTTTTGTGTCCTTTCTGTTTCACCAATTCCTCACCAAAACGTCACCGTGGAGTTGTTGAGTCCGTCCTTGACCGTGGCTTCTGTTTTGTTTGATCGGCCGTTTTACTGCCTTGTTGCAAGCACCGTTTGGAAACAATTAAGGTGTGTAAATAACTCACGACACAACGTTTGTATCTGCGGCGCCATCTTTCGGGTGAGTTTGCTCACTGCGGGTGTTGCGGTGCCCATCTGTCTGGACTGAGCTTTCAACCGGAGGCACAAGTGCCGTTCTCTTTCTATCCTTCCATGGCGTGCTATTCATATCTTCTATTCATACTTACTAAACCGTCCCGTGTGTAATGTCTGTGGGAATAATTTGAATGAATTTAACATCGTTAGCGTTAGCTAATATGCTAACACATTTACGAGTGTCATTGTTAGCATTATTAACTATCAATGGCATTCTTTTTGTGTCCTTTCTGTTTCACCAATTCTTCACCAAAACGTCACCGTGGAGTTGTTGAGTCCGTCCTTGACCGTGGCTTCTGTTTTGTTTGATCGGCCGTTTTACTGCCTTGTTGCAAGCACCATTTGGAAAAAATTAAGGTGTGTAAATAACTCACGACACAACGTTTGTATCTGCGGCGCCATCTTTCGGGTGAGTTTGCTCACTGCGGGTGTTGCGGTGCCCATCTGTCTGGACTGAGCTTTCAACCGGATGCACAAGTGCCGTTCTTTCTATCCTTCCATGGCGTGCTATTCATATCTTCTATTCATACTTACTAAACCGTCCCGTGTGTGATGTCTGTGGGAATAATTTGAATGAGTTTAACATCGTTAGCGTTAGCTAATATGCTAACACATTTACGAGTGTCAGTGTTAGCATTGTTAACTCTCAATGGCATTCTTTTTGTGTCCTTTCAGTTTCACCAATTCCTCACCAAAACGTCACCGCGGAGTTGTTGAGTCCGTCCTTGACCGTGGCTTCTGTTTTGTTTGATCGGCCGTTTTACTGCCTTGTTGCAAGCACCGTTTGGAAACAATTAAGGTGTGTAAATAACTCACGACACAACGTTTGTATCTGCGGCGCCATCTTTCGGGTGAGTTTGCTCACTGCGGGTGTTGCGGTGCCTATCCGTCTGGACTGAGCTTTCAACCGGAGGCACAAGTGCCGTTCTGCTTCTATCCATCCATGGCGTGCTATTCATATCTACTATTCATACTTACTAAACCGTCCCGTGTGTGATGTCTGTGGGAATAATTTGAATGAGTTTAACATCGTTAGCGTTAGCTAATATGCTAACACATTTCCGAGTGTCAGTGTTAGCATTATTAACTCTCCATGGCATTCTTTTTGTGTCTTTTCAGTTTCAACAATTCCTCACCAAAACGTCACCGTGGAGTTGTTGAGTCCGTCCTTGACCATGGCTTCTGTTTTGTTTGATCGGCCGTTTTACTGCCTTGTTGCAAGCACCGTTTGGAAACAATTAAGGTATGTAAATAAACATTTGTGTGTAAATAACTCACAACACAACGTTTGTATCTGCAGCTCGTAGTCCGGTTTGGCTAAAATATGGGATTTTTTTGGTTTATTTTTAGTTCGGAAAACGCAATTTTTTGGGCGATGTCCTGATTTTGCAGCATTTTTCTCCACAGAAATGCAAAAAAAAGTTACGAATTTTTAATGCTTTGCATATGTTTTTTACACTTTTTCCGTAACAACTGACTTAAGTGTTTTAATATAGTATTGTCCCCATTTCACTTTTTTTTTTACTTCGGATACGATGTGTATCGGACGATACGGGTATTAAACCGATCCGATATCAGCAGGAGTCATATTAAATTGCTTTTATTTTATGGTGGGAAATGCTAGAAAAATGCTTTATCGAGTTAAAACAACTTGGGTATGAAAAATACTGAATAATTCATTATTTTAAGCTTAGCATCACAGGGAAAGTTGAAGGATGTGGACACGTTTGTTACTGGATACTTTCTAATACCCTTGGCTACTATGTATTTTATTTATTTTTTAAATTTTTTAATTTTGCCTTTATTTACCCAGGAAATATCACGCTTGGGTCGCATTTGTATGCGCGGATCGTTCTTCCGAGATGCAGCAGGAACTCCGCATGCAAGGTGCAGGTAAGAATATGATTTATTGTCCGTAAATCGCCAAAAATACAAAAATACAAGACATAAACAAAACAGATTTTCAGATAGATGCTGACTTGGTTCTGTTCTTACGAAACTATTAAGTCAAAATGCTAATGCTAATGTTAGCTAGCAGCTTGATAGTTTGTAGTTCCACACTACTTTCTCGGAAAAAACTTTTCCGCCGATCTTGTTTTGCTTCGGACCTCATGGGAAATGTGTTTTTTCTGGCAAAACACTACCTCTTTGGTCCACTGGTGCCGCGAAAATTAACCAAAACTGAAAGTCCCCAAGTGGGCCTGCAAAGGGTCATTTTAAACATGTGTTTACAAAGATGTTTTTGTGAATGTTGACCGACGTACTTTACCCTTTTTCAAGAGATTTTTTAAAGAAACACACTCAAATATATTTGCACGTGCATTGACAGAGAAACAAAAGGACAGAACAAAGAAAGAAAAAGGACAGTCAGGAAAATAAACCAAAGAAACGAAAAGTTTTGTCTGACGAGACAAAAAAAAGAAAAATGGACAAGGAAAGTTAAGCAGCCCAGTCTAGTACCAGCGCTCTTTTACTACGAAGCCGTGCTGTCGTAACACGTGGCTTGGCATTGTCTTGCTGAAATAAGCAGGGGCGTCCACGATAACGTTGCTAGGATGTCAACATGTGTTGCTGCAAAACCTGTATGTACCTTTCAGCATTAATGGTGCCTTCACAGATGTGTAAGTTACCCATGCCTCGGGCACTAATACACCCCCATACCATCACACATGCTGCCTTTTTCACTCTGCACCTAGAACAGCACTGATGGTTCTTTTCGCTCTTTGGCCCATAGGACACGACGTCCACAGTTTCCAAAAAACAAATTGGAATGTGGACTCGTCAGACCACAGAACACTTTTCCCACTTTGCATCAGTCCATCTTAGATGAGCTTGGGCCCGGCGAAGCCGACGGCATTTCTGGGTGTTGTTGATAAATGCCTGTGGCTTTGCATAGTAGAGTTTTAATTTGCACTTACAGATGTTGCGACCAACTATAGTTACTGACAGTGATTTTCTGAAGTGTTCCTGAGCCCATGTGGTGATATCCTTTACACGCTGATTCAGCATTGGGATGCAGTACTGCCTGAGGGATTCAAGGTGCGTGATATCATGGCTTACGTGCAGTGATTTCTCTATATTCTCCGAACTTTTTGATATTACGGAGCGTAGATGGTGAAATCTTTAAATTCCTTGCAGTAGCTGGTTGAGAAATGTTTGCTCTTAAAAAATTTGCTCGGGCATTTGTCGACAAAGTGGTGACTTTCGCCCCGTCCTTGTTTGTGAATGAGTGAGCATTTCATGGAAGCTGCTTTTATAGCCAATCATGGCACCCACCTGTTCCCAATTAGCCCGTTCACCTGTGGGATGTTCCAAATAAGTGTTTGATGAGCAACTATTGACTTTCTGTCTTTTTTTCCACTTGTGCCAGCTTTTTTTGCAACATGATGCAGGCATCAAATTCCAAATGAGCTAATATTTGCAACAATTAACAAAGTTTCTCAGTGTGAACATGAAATATCTTGTCTCTGCAGTCTATTCAATTGAATATAAGTTGAAAAGATTTGCAAATCATTGTATTCTCTTTTTATTTACCATTTACACAACGTGACAACTTCACTGCTTTTGGGAGTTTGTAAATATTAGAAACTGATTTACAGCCGGCCAATAGAATGTCGAACAATTTAGAAAAAAGAAAACAAAAATACCAATATGGCCCCAAATAGCCATTTATACATTTATTCGTACAAAGGCAGGATCTTCCCCTGTCATTGTATTCCCTTTTTATTTACCATTTACACAACGTGACAACTTCACTGCTTTTGGGGGCTTGTAAATATTAGAAACTGATTTAGAGCCGGCCAATAGAATGTTGAACAATTTAGAAAAAAGATAACAAAAATACCAATTTGGCCCCAAATAGCCGTTAATACACACAAAAACGCCATTCGTACAAAGGCAGGACCTTTCCCTGTCATTGTATTCTCTTTTTATTTACCATTTACACAACGTGACAACTTCAATGCTTTTGGGGTTTATAAATATTAGAAACTGTTTTTAGAGACGGCCAATAGAATGTCAAACAATTTAAAAAAATATAACAAAAATACCGATTTGACCCCAAATAGTCATTCATACAAACAAAAACGCCATTCGTACAAAAGCAGGACCTTTCCCTGTCATTGTATTCTCTTTTTATTTACCATTTACACAACGTGACAACTTCACTGCTTTTGGGGGTTTGTAAATATTAGAAACTGATTTAGAGCCGGCCAATAGAATGTCAAACGATTTAGAAAAAAGATAACAAAAATACCAATTTGGCCCCAAACAGCCATTTATACACACAAAAACACACATTCGTACAAAGGCAGGACCTTTCCCTGTCATTGTATTCTCTTTTTATTTACCATTTACACAACGTGACAACTTCACTGCTTTTGGGGGTTTGTAAATATTAGAAACTGATTTAGAGCCGGCCAATAGAATGTTGAACAATTTAGAAAAAAGATAACAAAAATACCAATTTGGCCCTAAATAGCCATTCATACACACAAAAACGCACATTCGTACAAAGGCAGGACCATTCCCTGTCATTGTATTCTCTTTTTATTTACCATTTACACAACGTGACAACTTCACTGCTTTTGGCTTTTGTACTTAGTACTTTTTATATAATTTTTTTTAAGCATTTGTGTGTAACTATAAGGGGAAATTGTTGAGAATACAGATGTGATTGTGCATGGTTGGCGAACACTACACACATTTCCACCTCCTATTAGCCGCAAAACCGACAAAACACTTAAATACATTTGTTCCAGGATTTATACCGCCGGGCTGCAAAACTGCTTTTTTTGCATCACTATTTCTGTCGGCCTTTGTCGTTTCCTTTCCTCTGAGGAGTGCTTGTGATCGACGAAGGAATCATAGAGCCATCAAAGCGCGCCAGCTACAGGAAATCTCTTCATTTGCAGAGCGCCAGCTTGACACCTGAGCTCCGGGCTCCCTCTCTCTCTCTCTCTCTCTGTGTGTGTGTGTGTGTGTGTGTGTGTGTGTGTGTGTGTGTGTGTGTTCTTGTATTTCCGCCGTTCTTGAGACATGAAGAAGAAAAAGTTTCGTCCATATGAGGACCGATGAACAAGTTAAGACCAAAATCATGGTCCCAATAACATTGCATCTAATAGACAATGTCTCATTTGCACCCCTGCTGGTCAAAATGAGGGCGGTCCCCCCACCCAAAAAATTGACTGTCAACATATGAAATAACAAGTTTGTGTAGAAAAAGTTGAAGTTCTCCCCCTCTGGTCAACATATGAAATAACAAGTGTGTGTAAGAGAGTGAAATGTGCCCCCTTTGGCTTAAATTGATAAAAAAAAATGGAAATAAATATGTATATAGAGACGTATTGTAAGAGTTTAAAGTAAATAATGAAGATTTAAAAACAATTACAAACAAAAAATTAACTAAAAGCAATCTTTTTCTCACTGTGTCGACTTTTTTCTCTTATAATATTTGGAACAATTTCTGATATTCTTTCTGTTTTCTGTAATATCGCAATATTTTCTCGTAAAATTATTACTTTTTTTTGTAAAATTATGCAAAATGGTGACATTTGTTACATAAAATTCTGACTTTTGTCACAATATTGCCAATTTTTCTGTTCTTGTAAATTAGTGACATTTTTTGAGAGTAAAGTAAAATTCAGTTTATTATTACAATATAGCCAAAATGTTAGTTTTCTTATAAAACTGTGACTTTTGTCGAGTAAAATTATGACTCTTGCGTAAATTTGCTAAATTTGCGACTATTTTCAAGTAAAATTCCAACTTTTATCATAACATTGCACAAATGTTCAGTTTTTATTGTAAAATTATTACTTTTTTATGCAAAATGGTGACATTTGTCTTATAAAATTATGACTTTTATCACAATGTTGCCCATTTTTTTTTTCTTGTAAAATAGTGACATTTTTTGGAGTAAAATGATGACTTGTCATATTTTGCCAAGTAAAATTCAGTTTATTATTATAATACAGCCAAAATGTTAAAGTTTTCATAAAAAAATTGTGACTTTTGTCGAGTAAAATTGCGACTCTTTTCATAAAATTGCGCAAATTTGAAGCTTATCTTGTAAAATTGCGACTGTTATTGAGTAGAATCCCAACTTTTATCATAACATTGCACAAATGTTCAGTTTTTCTTGTAAAATTATTACTTTTTCATATAAAATTATTACTTTTTAATGCAAAATGGTGACATTTGTCTTATGAAATTCTGACTTTTATCACAATGTTGCCCATTTTTTTGTTCTTGTAAAATAGTGACATTTTTTGGAGTAAAATGATGACTCTTGTCATATTTTGCCAAGTAAAATTCAGTTTATTATTATAATACAGCCAAAATGTTAAAGTTTTCATAAAAAAATTGTGACTTTTGTCGAGTAAAATTGTGACTCTTTTCATAAAATTGCGCAAATTTGAAGCTTATTTTGTAAAATTGCGACTGTTAATGAGTAAAATTTCAACATATAACATTGCACAAATGTTCAGATTTTCTTGTAAAATTATTACTTTTTTATGTAAAATTATTTTTTTTAATGAAAAATAATGACATTTGTCTTTTAAAATTCTGACTTTTATCACAATGTTGCCCTTTTTTTTGTGGTTCTTGTAAAATAGTTAAATGTTTTTGAGTAAAATTATGACTTTTTGTCATCATTTTGCGGAGTAAAATTCAGTTTATTATTATAAGTTTGCCAAAATGTAAAAATGTTCATATTAAATTGTGACTTTTGTCGAGTAAAATTACGACTCTTTTCACAAAATTGCCCAAATTTGAAGCTTATCTTGTAAAATGTCGACTGTCATTGATTAAAATTTCAACTTATAACATTGCAAAAATGTTCAGTTTTTCTTGTAAAATTATTACCTTTTTATGTAAAAAAAAATTTTTTAATGCAAAATAATGACATTTGTTTTTTAAAATTCTGACTTTTATCACAATGTTGCCCTTTTTTTTTTGTTGTTCTTGTAAAATAGTGAAATGTATTTGAGTAAAATGATGACTTTTGTCATCATTTTGCCGATTAAAATTCCATTTATTATTATAATTTTGCCAAAATATTAAATTTTTCTTATTAAATTGTGACTTTTGTTGAGTAAAATTACGACTCTTCACAAAATTGCCCAAATTTGAAGCTTATCTTGTAAAATTGCGACTGTTATTGAGTAAGATTTCAACATATAACATTGCACAAATGTTCAGTTTTTCTTGTAAAATTATTACTTTATGTAAAATTGTTTTTTTTTTAATGCAAAATAATGACATTTGTCTTTTAAAATTCTGACTTTTATCACAATGTTCCCCATTTTTTTTGTGGTTCTTGTAAAATAGTTAAATGTTTTTGAGTAAAATGATGACTTTTGTCATCATTTTGCCGAGTAAAAGTCCATTTATTATTATAATTTTGCCAAAATGTAAAAATGTTCTTATTAAATTGTGACTTTTGTTGGGTAAAATTACGACTCTTTTCACAAAATTGCCCAAATTTGAAGCTTATCTTGTAAAATTGTGACTGTTATTGAGTAAAATCCCAACTTTTATCATAACATCGCACAAATGTTCAGTTTTTCTTGTAAAATTATTACTTTTTTTATGTAAAATAATTTTTTTTTAATGCAAAATAATGACATTTGTCTTTTAAAATTCTGACTTTTATCACAATGTTGCCCCATTTTTTTTTTGTGGATCTTGTAAAATAGTTAAATGTTTTTGAGTAAAATTATGAATTTTTGTCATCATTTTGCCAAGTAAAATTCCATTTATTATTATAATTTTGTCAAAATGTAAAAATGTTCTTATTAAATTGTGACTTTTGTCGAGTAAAATTACGACTCTTTTCACCAAATTGCCCAAATTTGAAGCTTATCTTGTAAAATTGCGACTGTTATTGAGTAAAATTTCAACTTATATCATAACATTGCACAAATGTTCAGTTTTTCTTGTAAAATTATTACTTTGTAATGTATAATTATTTTTTTTTAATGCAAAATAATGACATTTGTCTTTTAAAATTCTGACTTTTATCACAATGTTGCCCTTTTTTTGTTGTTCTTGTAAAATAGTTAAAAGTTTTTGAGTAAAATTCCATTTATTATTATTATTTTGCCAAAGTGTAACATTTTCTTATTAAATTGTGACTTTTGTTGAGTAAAACTACGACTCTTTTCACAAAATTGCCCAAATTTGAAGCTTATCTTGTAAAATCGCGACTGTTATTGAGTACAAATTCAACTTATAGCATTGCACAAATGTTCAGTTTTTCTTGTAAAATTATTACCTTTTTATGTAAAAAAATTTTTTTTAATGCAAAATAATGACATTTGTCTTTTAAAATTCTGAATTTTATCACAATGTTGCCCTTTTTTTGTTGTTGTAAAATAGTGAAATGTTTTTGAGTAAAATGATGACTTTTTGTCATCATTCTGCAAGTAAAATTCCATTTATTATTATAATTTTGCCAAAATATAAAATTTTTCTTATTAAATTGTGACTTTTGTCGAGTAAAATTACAACTCTTTTCACCAAATTGCCCAAATTTGAAGCTTATCTTGTAAAATTGCGACTGTTATTGAGTAAAATTTCAACTTATATCATAACATTGCACAAATGATCAGTTTTTCTTGTAAAATTATTTTTTTTAATGCAAAATAATGACATTTGTCTTTTAAAATTCTGACTTTTATCACAATGTTGCCCTTTTTTTGTGGTTCTTGTAAAATAGTTAAATGTTTTTGAGTAAAATTGACTTTTGTCATCATTTTGCCAAGTAAAATTCCATTTATTATTATAATTTTGTCAAAATGTAAAAATTTTCTTATTAAATTGTGACTTTTGTCGAGTAAAATTACGACTCTTTTCATAAAATTGCCCAAATTTGAAGCTTATCTTGTAAAATTGCGACTGTTATTGAGTAAAATCCCAACTTTTATCATAACATTGCACAAATGTTCAGTTTTTCTTGTAAAATTATTACTTTTTTATGTAAAATCATTTTTTTTTAACACAAAATAATGACATTTGTTTTTTAAAATTCTGACTTTTATCCCAATGTTGCCCATTTTTTGTTGTTGTTCTTGTAAAATAGTGAGATGTTTTTGAGTAAAATTCCATTTATTATTACAATTTTGCCAAAATGTAAAAATGTTCTTATTAAATTGTGACTTTTGTCAAATAAAATTACGACTCTTTTCACAAAATTGCCCAAATTTGAAGCTAATCTTGTAAAATTGCGACTGTTATTGAGTAAAATCCCAACTTTTATCTTAACATTGCACAAATGTTCAGTTTTTCTTGTCAAATTTTGACTTGTGTCCAGTAAAATGACGACTTTTGTTATAACGCTGCCAAAGATGAGTTTTTCTTGTGAAATATTGACCTTTATCTTGTGAAATTCCAACTCATTTTTCACAATAAGTTTTTTTTTTAATATGTGGATAGTATGTATATATTATTCATGTTGTAAACACACTTCTTTATATATCTAGAAAGGCTGGTCCTAAAGAGGGAGGCATTTTTCTCAGGTCCCCAGAAGGTCCGAATTACAAAAGTGTGTGTCTGTGCGTGTGTGTGTGTGTGTGTGTGTGTGTGTGTGTGTGTGTGTGTGTGTGTGTGTATGACTGATAGTCAGCCGTCCCAGCCTCCCAGCAGGTCCGCCTTTAAATTGTCTGTGTATGTTTTACAAGGGTGTGTGTGTGTGTGTGTGTGTGTGTGTGTGTGTGTGTGTGTGTGTGTGTGTGTGTGTGTGTGTGTGTGTGCTGCTGGGCCATCCATCAGCGTTAAGATGGCATATTACTGTTAATGAATGATATTTGTGTTCAGCGTGTATGTCAGGAGGGAGGAGCGCTGTAGCAAAACAAGCCTCCCCAATCACTTCTCCTCTTCCTCTTCCTCCTCTTCTTCCTCCTCCATCCTGCTCCTTTCTTTGTCATTTGCCGGCCAGCTCTGCACCTGGGAAGTTATTCCAGCTGAGACTACAATTCAATTAAATTTACATATGCAAAAAAAAACCCCAAAAAGCTACCTGTAGTCCCTGGAAGTGGATTATTATCGCCGCTCGAAAAAACCAAGACCAACATTGTTGTATTGAAACTCCACATTGGCAGAAGCTGCATGGAGAATAGAACACCCGGTCTTTTTTACTGTCCTTTCCTTTTAATGGAGAACAATTATGAACTTTGCCTTTATTGTCGTGTTTGTGCAAGTTCCCAGGACATTCACTCTATGTCAATCAGGATTATTTTATACATATATATATATGTGTGTGTGTGTGTGTGTGTGTGTTTATATATAATTATTACATATCCGTCAGGGGAAAAAAACAGAGGTTATTTCATTCTGACAAGCCTGTATCACAGGTTTCCCTGCTCTTCAGGGGATTTTCCCCTGAAGAGCGATTTGGAAGAGGTAAACCTGCGAACCATGCTTGTAAAGATGATATAGCCTCTGTGTTTTTTTTCCCCTGACCTGATGTATATGTTAGATGTTACTCATTTATTAGTAAATCCTGTGTAACCAGGGGGGAAATTGTCTGTAAAAAGAACTAAAAACATATTTTTTTATTATTATTATAATAATAATAATGTAAAATTATACTCATCATGTATCATGCTTCATGTATGTATGTATGTATATATGTATGTATATATGTGTGTATGCATGTATGTATATAAGTATATTTGTATATAAGTATATATGTGTATATATGTATGTGTGTATGTATGTATACATTTATGTATGTATGTATGTATATAAGTATATTTGTATATAGGTATATATGTGTATATATGTATGTGTGTATGTATGTATACATTTATGTATATATGTGTATGTATGTATGTGTACATGTATGTATGTATACATGAACGTATGTATGTGTGCGTGTATGTATGTATGTATGTATAGAAGTATGTATGTATGTATGTATATATGTGTATGTATATATAAATGTATGCATGTACTGTATGTATGAATGTGTGTGTATGTATGTATTTATGTATGTACTGTATACGTGTATGTATGTATATATAAATGTATGTATGAATGTGTGTGTGTGTATGTATGTATATATATATATATGTATGTAGTATATATGTGTATGTAGGTGTGTATATATGTGTATGCATATATGTGTGTGTGTATGTATATATGTGTGTGTGTGTGTATGTATGTGTATGCATATATGTATGTGTGTATACGTGTACATATGTGTGTGTGTGTATGTATGTATGTACATGTATATATGTGTGTATATGTTTATATATATGTGTGTGTGTATGTATATATGTTTGTATATTTATATGTATGTGTGTATGTATATATGTGTTTATGTATGTTTATGTGTGTGTATGTTTATATATGTATTTATGTATACATGTATGTATGTATGTATATATGTGTATGTATGTATAGAAGTATGTATGTATGTATATATGTGTATGTATGTATGTATGTATGTATATATAAATGTATGCATGTATGTATGAATGTTTGTGTGTATGTATGTATGTACTGTATATGTGTGTGTATATGTTTATATTTATATGTGTGTGTATGTATGTATGTTTATATGTATGTGTGTATGTATATATGTGTATGTATGTATAGAAGTATGTATTCATGTATATATGTGTATGTATGTATATATAAATGTATGCATGTATGTATGAATGTGTGTGTGTGTGTGTGTGTGTATGTATGTATGTACTGTATTTGTGTATGTATATATGTATGCATATATGTATGTGTGTATGTATCTGTCTGTATACGTGTACATATATGTGTGTGTGTGTGTGTGTGTGTATGTATGTACATGTATATATGTGTATATGTTTATATATATGTGTGTGTATGTTTGTATGTTTATATGTATGTGTGTATGTGTTTATGTATAGATGTGTATGTATGTATTTAAGTATACATGTATGTATATATATATGAGTATATGTATGTATGTATGTATGTATATATGTATAACTTATTTTATGATTATTAATATAATAATAATAATAATGTAAAAGGATACCTAATCACATGTGTACATTAGTGACCCGGTGTCCACATTCAAGCACATGCGTGGAGGAAGGGAGAAAAACAACTTACGGGGGAAGGAAATCCTGCAAGGGTGTTGTCGTCATCTTTATTTCAAACCGGAAGTCTGGAATCAACACACAGGAAGTGACTCAACCATCTCGCCGGCGGCCGCCCGCTAACCTCTGATGTTCACGTCCTGCTGTTGACCAGCAAAACACTACACCGCCGCGTCGAACAGGAAACCCACACCAGCGTCCCAGTCTTGCCTTTTCCTGCCAGTCTATTAGCGTCAGTTCATTTAGCGACATTGTGTATTGGCCTCCTGCATTAACTGTAACACTACATTGACAAAAGTATTTGGCCACCTGCCTTGACTCACATATGAAGTATAAGTGCCATCCCATTCCTAACCCGTAGGCGTCAATATGACCTTTTGCAGCTATTACAGCTTCAACTCTTATGGGAAGGTTGCCGTGTGTTTTTATAGCAATTTTACACCATTCTTCAAGTCTCCGTTCTAGTGAATCCCAAATGTGTTCTATGGGGTTCAGGTCAGGACTCTGTGCAGGCCAGTCAAGTTCATCTACACGCAGACTCTGTCATCCATGTCCTTATGGACCTTGCTTCGTGCACTGGTGCACAGTCATGTTGGAAGAGGAAGGGACGCCGCTCCAAACTGTTCCCACAAGGTTGGAAACAAGGTTAGAAAACAGTCTCCATGCCTAAGTGCTTGCTTTTATACACCTGAGGACACCTGATTCTGATCATTTGGATGGGTGGCCCAATACTTTTGGCAATGTAGTGTACGAATGACCTTGTGTGTACCGAATATGAAATCTTGTGTGATTGCCAACACGTTTGTCAACACACGTCTGGAATGAGCTCAATACAATTCAAATTCACAGCTTTTGCCATATTTGATGAGGACGTTGGTGATAGAGAGTAGGTAACAACATATTGAAAACTGACAAACCATGACTGTTATAAGAACATTTAATTTTATACAGTGGTAGAAAATGGATGGATGTTTATAGTGAAGTGCCATAATGTTTAACACGTTTTGTGAATATTTGTATTTTTTGTAAGATTTGTTTATTGATTTTTTTAACGTCAATACAGTACAAAACAAATGAAATGTTAAATAAATAAATATATTTTAAAACGGTCATATAAAATGATACAAAACCTCGACATGGTGTGGCAATACCAACAAAAGGCTCATCAATCAACCACAATTCAACCACGTCCCGATGGGGGACAAACTGGAGATCAGTCCCTTTTACATATTTTAGAAAAACCAAGACGTACTTTCCCGAAACTCTACGGAACGAGCATTCTTGAATAAAACGTTGGTATCAAGAACGTTTCTACCGTACATAATGCGCAACTTTTCACCATGCTTAAAACATGTTCTTGTTACATGTAAAATTAGTATATTTACAAACCCACAAAAGCAGTGAAGTTGTCACGTTGTGTAAATGGTAAATAAAAAGAGAATACAATGACAGGGAAAGGTCCTGCCTTTGTACGAATGTGCGTTTTTGTGTGTATGAATGACTATTTGGGGCCAAATTGGTATTTTTCTTGTCCTTTTTTCTAAATTGTTCGACATTCTATTGGCCGTCTCTAAATCAGTTTCTAATATTACAAACCCTTAAAAGCGGCGAAGTTGTCACATTGTGTAAATAGTAAATAAAAAGAGAATACAATGACAGGGAAAGGTCCTGCCTTTGTACGAATGTGCGTTTTTGTGTGTATGAATGACTATTTGGGGCCAAATTGGTATTTTTGTTGTCTTTTTTTCTAAATTGTTCGACATTCTACTGGCCGGACTAAATCGGTTTCTAATATTACAAACCCTTAAAAGCGGCGAAGTTGTCACGTTGTGTAAATGGTAAATAAAAAGAGAATACAATGACAGGGAAAGGTACTGCTTTTGTACGAATATGCGTTTTTGTGTGTATGAATGGGTATTTGGGGCCAAATCGGTATTTTTGTTGTCTTTTTTTCTAAATTGTTCGACATTCTATTGGCCGGCTCTAAATCGGTTTCTAATATTACAAACCCTTAAAAGCGGCGAAGTTGTCACGTTGTGTAAATGGTAAATAAAAAGAGAATACAATGACAGGGAAAGGTCCTGCCTTTGTACGAACGGCGTTTTTGTGTGTATGAATGGGAATTTGGGGCCAAATCTATGTTTTTGTTATCTTTTTTCTAAATTGTTCAACATTTTATTGGCCGGCTCTAAATCAGTTTGTAATATTTACAAACCCCAAAAGCTGTGAAGTTGTCACGTTGTGTAAATGGTAAATAAAAAGAGAATACAATGATTTGCAAATCCTTTTCAACTTATATTCAATTGAATAGACTGCTTAGACAAGATATTTCATGTTCACACTGAGAAACTTTGTTATTTTTTGCAAATATTAGCTCATTTGGAATTTGAGGCCTGCAACATGTTTCAAAAAAGCTGGCACAAGTGGCAAAAAAGACGGAGAAAGTCAAGGAATGCTCATCAAAGACTTATTTGGAACATCCCACAGGTGTGCAGGCTAATTGGGAACATGTGGGTACCATTATTGGCTATAAAAAGCAGCTTCCATGAAATGCTCACTCATTCACAAACAAGGACGGGGCGAGGGTCACCACTTTGTCGACAAATGCCTGAGCGAATTGTTTAAGAGCAAACATTTCTAAACCAGCTATTGCAAAGAATTTAGGGATTTCACCATCTACGCTCCGTAATATCATCAAAAGGTTCAGAGAATTTGGAGAAATCCCTGCACGTAAGCCATGATATTACAGACCTTGGCTCCATCAGGCGTTTCTGCGTCCCAAAAAACGACATCAGCGGGTAAAGGATATCACCACATGTGCTTAAAAAAAAAACACTGTCCGTAAGTACAGTTGGTCGCGACATAAGTAAGTGCAAGTTAAAACTTTACTTTGCAAAGCGGCAGGCAGGCATTTATCAACAACACCCAAAAACGCCACCGGCTTCGCCGGGCCTGAGCTCATCTAAGATTGACTGATGCAAAGTGGAAAAAATGTTTTGTGGTCTGACGAGTACACATTTCAAATTGTTTTTTGGAAACTGTGGACGTGGTGTCCTCAGGACCAAAGAGGAAAAGAACCATCCGGACTGTTCTAGGCGCAACGTTGAAAAGCCATTATGTGTGATGGTATGGGGGTGTATTAGTAGCCAAGGTATGGGTAACTTACACATCTGTGAAGGCACCATTAATTCTGAAAGGTACATACAGCTTTTGGAGCAACACATGTTGCCATGCAAGCAACGCCATCATGGACGCCCCTGCTTATTTCACAACCCGGTAAAAAAAAATGCCCATGTGACAACTTTTTTGCAATGTGTTTTTGCAAAGTTAATGATAAAATAACAAAGTTTCTCAGTGTGAACTTTAAGTATCATGTCTTTGCAGTCTATTTAATTGAATATAAGTTGAAAAGGATTTGCAAATCATTGTATTCTCTTTTTATTTACCATTTACACAATGTGACAACTTCACCGCTTTTGGGGGTTTGTAATATTAGAAACTGATTTAGAGCCGGCCAATAGAATGTCGAACAATTTAGAAAAAAGATAACAAAAATACCGATTTGGCCCCCAAAACCCATTCATACACACAAAAACGCCATTCGTACAAAGGCAGGACCTTTCCCTGTCATTGTATTATCTTTTTATTTACCATTTACACAACGTGACAACTTCACCGCTTTTGGGGGTTTGTAAATATTAGAAACTGATTTAGAGCCGGCCAATAGAACGTCGAAAAATTTAGAAAAAAAGATAACAAAAATACCGATCTGGCCCCAAATAGCCATTCATACACACAAAAACGCCATTCGTACAAAAGCAGGACCTTTCCCTGTCATTGTATTCTCTTTTTATTTACCATTTACACAACGTGACAACTTCACTGCTTTTGGGGTTTGCAATATTAGAAACTGTTTTAGAGCCGGCGAATAGAATGTCAGCAATTTAGAAAAAAGATAACAAAAATACAGATTCGGCTCCAAATACCCATTCATACACACAAAAACGCACATTCGTACAAAGGCAGGACCTTTCCCTGTCATTGTATTGTTTTTTTTATTTACCATTTACACAACGTGACAACTTCACTGTTTTTGGGGGTTTGTAAATATTAGAAACCGATTTAGAGCCGGCCAATAGAATGTCAAACGATTTAGAAAAAAAGATAACAAAAATGCCGATTTGGCCCCAAATAGCTATTCATACACACAAAAACGCCATTCGTACAAAACCAGGACCTTTCCCTGTCATTGTATTCTTTTTTTATTTACCATTTACACAACGTGACAACCTCACCGCTTTTGGGGGTTTGTAAATATTAGAGACTGATTTAGAGCCGGCCAATAGAACGTCGAACAATTTAGAAAAAAAGATAACAAAAATACCATTTTGGCCCCAATCACCCATTTATACACACAAAAACGCCATTCGTACAAAAGCAGGACCTTTCCCTGTCATTGTATTCTTTTTTTATTTACCATTTACACAACGTGACAACCTCACCGCTTTTGGGGGTTTGTAAATATTAGAGACTGATTTAGAGCCGGCCAATAGAACGTCGAACAATTTAGAAAAAAAGATAACAAAAATACCATTTTGGCCCCAATCACCCATTTATACACACAAAAACGCCATTCGTACAAAAGCAGGACCTTTCCCTGTCATTGTATTCTCTTTTTATTTACCATTTACACAACGTGACAACTTCACTGCTTTTGGGGGTTTGTAAATATTAGAAACTGTTTTTAGAGACGGCCAATAGAATGTCAAACAATTTAAAAAAAGATAACAAAAATACAGATTTGGCCCCAAATACCCATTCATACACACAAAAACGCCATACGTACAAAGGCAGGACCTTTCCCTGTCATTGTATTCTCTTTTTATTTACCATTTACACAACGTGACAACTTCACTGCTTTTGGCTTTTGTCGGTGTAATCATAAAACAGAGTATATTTGTCTTTAATTGGAATAAGAGGAAGTAGCCTGTGTTTGTTTGAGGGGGGGGAAGTAGCGGGGTCGGAGACAGGAAGCAGGAAGTTATCGGTGCGGATGATGTGCAAACATTGAGTACATTAAGGGAATAACAAGAGAAGAATATGAAACGCAGTCGAACTCTTACCTCGGTGTGACTGCTCACACACCTGCACGCTCAGTCATCGCCACGTTTCCTGAAAACAAGCCGGCCAGTAGGTGACGCCCGAAATAACGGCGCCAAAGGAAGCACCTGAA